>NW_013667053.1:76596-80650 GCF_000517525.1 Limulus polyphemus
TGTTTGGTCATGGTACATAATCATGTCCATCAGATTGAACGCAGTGTTAGGCTGTAGTGCATAATCATGTCCATCAGATTGAACGCAGTGTTTGGTCATGGTACATAATCATGTCCATCAGATTAAACGCAGTGTTAGGCCATAGTGCATAAATCATGTCCATCAGATTGAACGCAGTGTTAGGCTATAGTGCATAATCATGCCCATCAGATTAAACGCAGTGTTAGGCCACAGTGCATAAATCATGTCCATCAGATTGAACGCAGTGTTAGGCTATAGTGCATAATCATGCCCATCAGATTAAACGCAGTGTTAGGCCATAGTACATAAATCATGTCCATCAGATTGAACGCAGTGTTAGGCTATATTGCATAATCATGCCCATCAGATTAAACGCAGTGTTAGGCCATAGTACATAAATCATGTCCATCAGATTGAACGCAGTGTTAGGCTATAGTGCATAATCATGCCCATCAGATTAAACGCAGTGTTAGGCCATAGTACATAAATCATGTCCACCAGATTAAACGCAGTGTTTGGTCATGGTACATAATCATGTCCATCAGATTAAACGCAGTGTTTGGTCATGGTACATAATCATGTCCATCAGATTAAACGCAGTGTTAGGCCATAGTACATAAATCATGTCCACCAGATTGAACGCGATGGGTGATGGAGTAGGCGACTACAAGCACAGGAATAGACGTTGAATACCGATTTTATAAACTGTGACTGAATATCAACATAGAAAAGTAATTTATTGAAGAGTATTATTACTTTTATAATTATAGTGTAATTAATTAATTAACACTGATCAACATTTTAGGCGCAATCGTTAGATTTTTAATAATGCCATTTTTACTGGATGATTACCTCGAATTAGAAACAAAAACATTGGGCAGCTAATTTAATCTCGTAAAATAAGTTCTACTGGCATATATGTCTAAATTTTAAGGTTTATTAGACTTATGGAAGTTTAATATGAAACCTGTAGCTCATATGGTGTATGGATTAATTATAAGTAGTAGATTTCCTACTTGCAAATCCACAATGAGGCAAAAACATGAGTGCTGGGAGCTCAAACTTTGATGCTTTTATTATATATTTGGTACAAAGACATAAAATATGATAAAAACCAACAAAAACAAAGCTAACATATTGCTGAAAAAATAAATGGGCACAAATGGTAAATTTTGATTTATAATAAACAATAACTTATATTCTTTTTTTTCTTCAATAAGGATCTTAAATGTTTTTCTTTTCTTTTCAAAAACTTCCCGATCTTTACTTACTCTCAAAACACTATGCATTAAATACTACTTTTTTGCATCTGTTTAACAGTTTGCATCCAGTTAGCTTTGTTAATTGCCAACATTTAGTGAACTCGTACATCTTGTGCCTTAATACTCTGTCACTGATATCATTTGTGTTTTGTATAATCCAAGTTAATACTCTGTCAGTGATATCATTTATGTGTTGTATAATCCAAGTTAGTACTCTGTCACTGATATCATTTATATTTTGTATAATCCAAGTTAATACTCTGTCACTGATATCATGTGTGTTTTGTATAATCCAAGTTAATACTCTGTCACTGATATCATTTATGTGTTGTATAATCCAAGTTAATACTCTGTCACTGATATCATGTGTGTGTTGTATAATCCAAGTTAATACTCTGTCACTGATATCATTTATGTGTTGTATAATCCAAGTTAATACTCTGTCACTGATATCATTTTTGTTTTGTATAATCCAAGTTAATATTCTGTCACTGATATCATTTATGTGTTGTATAATCCAAGTTAATACTCTGTCACTGATATCATGTGTGTGTTGTATAATCCAAGTTAATACTCTGTCACTGATATCATTTATGTATTGTATAATCCAAGTTAATACTCTGTCACTGATATCATTTTTGTTTTGTATAATCCATGTTAATACTCTGTCACTGATATCATTTATGTGTTGTATAATCCATGTTAATACTCTGTCACTGACATCATTTATGTGTTGTATAATCCATGTTAATACTCTCTCACTGATATCATTTATGTGTTGTATAATCTAAGTTATGAAGGGCCTTTTATTATGAAATCTATTTGACTTCACCAATATCTATAACAATATATCATTTACAAGTTCACTTTTCGTGAGTGTGTGTGAAAGCACATAGCTTATGATAAACTGTCACAAATCTTATATATTCAGTAACGACTCGACCCCCCCCCCCCCGATCCGATTCGGCATTCTTTGTCTCCACTCTGCTCTTTTGTCTTGTCCAGTATGTATTTTATAGCTCATTTATCGCACTGATATAAAGTAAGGTTATTTAGGAGACTAGATGACTTAAAAACGGTTTCTTTATTGATAAATTCGTAGCGTAATCTCTTTTATATCCTCTTTAGGACGTACAAAATAGTTCAATATTTTTTTCTCGCTTTACACGTATATATTAAACCAAAATATCAAGAGTGAAGCTCGAAGCAAGAACTGTCACTCACAAAAAATTCAATATTATAATATGTTTCAAAGTAAATCAAAATGAAATTATAATACATTGTCGTGCTAGTAACACACACTAAATAAGAAAATTAAGAATTATACCATTAGTTAAGAAAGTTCAAACCGTATAAATTTTGAAGAAAAATGTCTGCCGTAATAGTTTCCAAAAGCGTTGGAGATATCCCGTCTACCAGACAATCCTAAAACGCATATAACTAACGAGACAGTTGGCAGGAAAGGTCAAATAGGAGTGAGATATTGGGTGCTTTAACCCACAGCGTCCCTACATCTACTATCAGTCTCCGTCCTCAGACCTAAAAACCTTTAATGATGATAAAATGAGCAACGCAGTGGAAATTATTTTGTTGTTAAAACCACCCTTAATTTGTACATTTGTCGAATACACAATCTCTACCTGTAGACAGTTATTACAAAATGACAAGAGTTACAAAAACCCCTACTAAGATAGTTCAATAATCATTAAGCATCGCTACCCGTCTCTTAACAATATCATTCAAGTAGAAGCCGGATTAGCTACGCCTCGATATCATTCAAGTGGAAGCCGGATTAGCTACGCCTCGTACGGTTTTTTAAATTACAAATACTGTTTTTCAGTTTATTTCAAGATATAATATCTCCCTCTGTGCGAGTTTGAAACTGAGACACGTTTTACTGTGATGCTTATTAAACCATGAATAACTCGATTTCATCTACGTGTGCTTGTAAACACGTCAGTATTTGGTTACCCTTAAAAGAAGATTCGGCAAGATTTTTTTTTATGTTCAAGCTGAACTACCTCTGCATGATTTGCTTGAAGACGGTTGAGTAGGCATTGAGGGTTAAAAGTGAAGACGGTTGAGTAGGCATTGAGGGTTAAAAGTTTTTAATACCTATATCAATCGTCTCTGCTATACATATACTTCAAGTGAGTATCTCGTCAACACTAACTTTTAACCCTCAATGCCTACTCAACCGTCTTCAACGTTAATTGAAATAAAGTACAAGAACAACGTTTCGACCTACTTAGGTCATCTTCAGGTTAAACAAAGACAGTTTAAAACTGACCGCTACTGACGAGAGTGTGAACAGGTACGAGATTGTAGAGGGCGTAGCAGTTCGATGTTGGGTGATTAATATAGGTATAAAGATATTCCTCTATATTGATTCAATTTTTGGTTTGAGTTCTTGTATAAGTAGGGCTTCTTTGATTTGTCGTTTGTTTGTCTTTGTTTATATACTTAATATGTTGATGTTTTCATGCTTATGTTGTGTTTATTTGTTTTTCAGTGTTCAAAAACGTGGGAAGGTGTTTTTCTGCGTTCATTGAATCTGGTTTCCATTTTTCGGCTTGTTTCTCCGATACAGAAGTCGTGACAGTTGTTGCATTGTATTTTATAAATAATGTTGATATTATGTTTGTCAGTGTAGTTTTTACATTGTATTTCATAACGAATGTTGATATTATGTTTGTCAGTGTAGTTTTTACATTGTATTTTATAAATAATGTTGATATTATGTTTGTCAGTGTAGTTTTTACATTGTATTT
>NW_013667053.1:81650-100766 GCF_000517525.1 Limulus polyphemus
AATGTTGATATTATGTTTGTCAGTGTAGTTTTTACATTGTATTTCATAACGAATGTTGATATTATGTTTGTCAGTGTAGTTTTTACATTGTATTTTATAAATAATGTTGATATTATGTTTGTCAGTGTAGTTTTTACATTGTATTTAGTTTTCTGACTGGTTTATTGGAATGTTATGTTTTGTTGTAAGTATTTACAAATGTTGATTATTTTATCGCTAATATCGGGAATATACGGTATGCAACAGTGCAAGATATTATAGTTAGTTGTTTTATTGAATTTATTATTGTTTGTTTGCTGTTGATTGTGTTGTTGTCCTAGGTATGTGTGTATGATTTTGTAGACGGTTTTTGAATGAAATTTATTAACGTTGAGGAAGTGTTGGATTAATTGTTTGATTTCCTCGTTAATTTTATCTGGTGAGCATAGTTTTTAAACCAAATAAACACAGCCACAAAACTGTGTTCACTAAGTGCAAAGTTCTTAGACTTTAACAGGCTTCATATTTACCCTGTTGCCCGAAATAAAGCTTGTTTACAAGTCATAATCTACACTAAGATATGTAAAAGTACCCGATGGGATCTCTGATGTTCATATATTTCCAAATCAAACTAAAGTTTAAAAGGTCTGAAAATAAAAACATGTTACAAATTCTAAAAGTGGTTCTCTATGAGTAATCGTTTTCTCCAGTAAATATTTCAAATAGTTAGAGCCAACTAAAGCTATAGCAGTAAATATGTGTGTTGTTTATTTATAGACTAAGATTACGCAAGTCTTGAATAAGTCATTCATTTTGTACAGTTACTATATTTTGTCTGGAAGTAGGGGATACCTTGAATAAAGCATTTGTTTACAGTTACTATATTTTGTCTGGAAGTAGGGGGATACCTTGAATAAAGCATTTGTTTACATTTACTATATTTTCTCTGGATGTAGGGGATATAGCGTAATTGGAGCAGTAAATTAGTGCGTAACACAGTATGTGGTAATGATATTAACCAGCTCTACTGTTTACATCACTCGAATGATATTTTATACCGTGTATCTAAAGAGTAGTTCGAGTGATGGAGTTTCAGCCATATAATACCCAAAGAACCCCCTCACGCGAATTTTGATCTCCAGTGGAAACCTGATTAGATTGTATTTTCTCATTAATTCTTGCGTAATATTTCATTTTCATTGTGTGATTATTATATTTTGAGAAGAGGTTTAGATTGTGTCTCTTGAATTAATTTAATTATCAGTTGTTTCTTGATAATAACTGCACGCTCCCTTAAGATTCATACAGTTCTGCGACTTGCTGCTGAAACAATGATCTTAGAGTTATTTTCTAAAGCGTATTAATAGTGTTTGTTAACACAAGCATATAACAATTTATTTAATCATTAGTTGTCGTAGCGCTCATAATTGGATGATATATATTACGGTTATGTGTTGGATTTTTTTAACTCTTTGTTATTTTATTCTTTTTTTCAGGTCTGTATCGTTCAGAAGAAAACCACAGGCAAGATGTATGCGATGAAATACATGAGTAAAACCCAGTGTTTCAAAAAGGACGCTTTTCGGTATGTGCTGAAAGAAATCGAAATATTATCAACCCTAGACCACCCATTCATAGTCAACCTGTGGTTTACTTTTCAGGCAAGTTTTTTTCTATTTTTTTTATCAATATAGGGTGCGTAGCAACATCACATTGTTGGTGTAATCACCAGTAAATTAACACTTTGCATTTCTTTTATTTTCAGTCAGCCTGCAAACAAAAGTTAATAAAACGCAATTAAATATGTCGTTTTGTTTACACTTGAAACTACAAGGGAGTTAGAAAACAATGGCTATAAAGTTTAAATTATTAATTAGAACTATCTTAACAGATGTTAAGATTTTCTAAATTACTACACAATGTTTCAAAGCAATAAGAGCGGCTACTGACGCGCACAAACTGGCGATGGTGTTATTCCTGACAAAGTACCAGTATATTTATCTGTGTTTTACTAGGGGGCGATAAAAATATTGAATAAAACTAATATTAAGGTTGTTTGGCTGGATGCCGCATTTTATCATTTGTCCTCTTTTTTTTTCTATTAAATTTTAATACATAGTTTCAGTCAAAGTTGCTAACAGCCTTTGACAACAAATTTTAACATTCTGGATATCTAAACCTGTAGTAAATTCAAAGTTCTTACGTGGGCTGCAAGATCACTCGAGAATGTTTTACTGTATAGGTATTTCTTAACGGGAAGCATTGTAAGTTACTATAAACATCTCTTGAAAGGATATGTGATTGATCAAGGATTTCAACTGAATGTCATCTGGTTTTACTTGACAAATATACTAATAACAAGAAAAGTAAAAGAGTATTTCATGAATAAGACTCGTAGCAAATTATACAAAAGTTTCGACAGTCATTGAATTTCGTTGTTTAATCAAAGGTAACCTCAAAAATGCTTTATTAGTGGTGTTCGTTTGTGAAGATTTATATTTCAAATATTGATAAGCAGTTTAATACTCTAATAGGTTTGTTTGTTTGTATTTAAGCACAAAGATACACAATGGGCTATCTGTTCTCTGCTCACCACGGGTATCTAAACCCGGTTTCTAGCGTTCTAAGTCCGCAGACATACCGCTGTGCCACTGAAGGGCTATTTCCATAGGGTAAGGGGGAAATATTTTTGCAAACTTGATGGTTTTATTTTTAGATGATAACTTCTGGTGCGCGAAAGCTAAGTATCCTTAAAACTATACCATTTGACAAAAATATACAAACACTCTTGGGAATACAATCAAACCATGTTCATAGACATACTGGGAATCCAACCAAACCATGTTCATAGACATACTGGGAATACAACCAAACCATGTTTATAGACATACTGGGAATACAACCAAGCCATGTTCATAGACATACTGGGAATACAACCAAGCCATGTTTATAGACATACTGGGAATACAACCAAACCATGTTTATAGACATACTGGGAATACAACCAAGCCATGTTCATAGACATACTGGGAATACAACCAAGCCATGTTCATAGACATACTGGGAATACAACCAAGCCATGTTCATAGACATACTGGGAATACAACCAAGCCATGTTTATAGACATACTGGGAATACAACCAAGCCATGTTCATAGACATACTGGGAATACAACCAAGCCATGTTTATAGACATACTGGGAATACAACCAAGCCATGTTTTTAGACATACTGGGAATATAATCAAACCATGTTCATAGACATACTGAGAATACAACCAAATCATGTTCATAGACATACTGGGAATACAACTAAACCATGTTTATAGACATACTGCGCTTTCTGCACTCGAATACCTCATATCACATCTGTCACCAAATAACACTCGAGAAAAAATATGAAATAAAAACTCTTGATATATAAAGTAAAATTGAATAAAATGTATAATTCAAGAAATTACTTTGGGAAAATCACAATGAGAGTGCACAACTAATTTCACTTTTTTCGGTATTTTATCATGCACTTTGTGAATATTAGGGTGTTCGTGTATATGTGAAGAGTTTAAACTTCACATGACTAATTCAATAAGAGAAATAAATAAAAAGTACAACCGGTTGTCCATTTCTGAAGACTATGGAGTTTATATTGGAAATATTAATTAATTCTAAGTTAGCAGAAACTAATTTTGTTTCCTTTTATGCTTTTTTCCGTGTGTGTGACATTTCATCTGGTGTTAAACTTTTATGATGTATAGGATGATGAAGATATGTTTATGGTGGTTGACCTCCTTCTGGGCGGTGATCTAAGATACCATATACAGCACAGTGGTGTATTTAATGAAAGCAGAGTTTCTTTCTATGTCTGCGAGGTGGCTCTGGCGTTGGACTATTTACAGTCAAAGAATATAATCCACAGGTAAGAATAATTGTTTGTTTGTTATGAATTTCGCGTAAAGTTATACGAGGGCTATCTGCGCTATCTGTCCCTAATTTAGCAGTGTAAGACTAGAGGGAAGGCAACTAGTCATCACCACCCACCGCCAACTCTTGGGCTACTCTTTTACCAACGAATAGTGGGATTGACCGTCACATTATAACGCACCAACGGCTGAAAAGGCAAGCATGTTTGGTGTGATGGGGTTTTCGAACCTGCGACTCACAGATTGCGAGTCGACCGCCCTAACCACCTGGCCAAGAATAATTGAAAATAAAAGTTAAAAATAATGTAAGTAACTGTGTTTTTAAAAAGTGGATTTTCGTTCTTCATGGGTAAACGGGATTCTTTTCTAATTCTGCCTTTTTCTGTTCATCCTGCGTGCTTTTGATTATGATGAACTGTTTAGTGTATTGTATATGTAACCAAGCAATAAGTATAGTTCCAAAGGAGTACAGTGTGTTGCAAAGATAATATTATTATAAGAGCTTCTAGATCAATCAATTTATTTTATTTACCACGAGATCTTTCGCAGAAACACATCTGATCCTTAGTCGAGGATCTGCAGATTTTTTAAAGTACAGCGTATTGTGTTTTGTCTTTCTTTACTGCTCTAGAAACTTCCAAAAATTAAATACCCACAAGTACTCCCTTTTCTTTTTACTGGTAAACTTCTAGGATCTTAAAAATAATAAATTAAAATTATTTGGAATTTTTTTGAGATATTGAATGACAAAAAAAATCATCTGTCACTTAAAGACGAAATCGTGTCTAAATTTGTAATGAAAATGTGTATCGCTTGAGACTCAGTGTAGACTTCTTTATTATTATTAACAAAGTCCACAGAATTCCATATGTGCAGAAAGAATTAGTTAACGTCTTATAAAATGTGGTGAATTAGGCATTGCGAAGGAACTTATGCCTGATAAGTATATATTTATTGACATACTTAAGTGAATATTTCGGAAATCCTTTTTCAAGGGACGCATTTCTATTCATGTAATATTTCTACGTAAAATATTTAAATATGTAAAACATTTCACAGTTTGGGATATTTCAGAAATCCTACGTCAAGGGACGCATTTCTATTCATGTAATATTTCTACGTAAAATATTTAAATATGTAAAACATTTCACAGTATGGGATATTTCAGAAATCCTACGTCAAGGGGCATATCACAGTTCAGATATTTTTATGTGCTCGAGAACCTGTGTTCTGTTTACATCAGATGTCTCAGATTGTTTACCTCAAAAACCATCACATTTTCAGATATATTCTGTGTAATGGAGAATCGGAGTTGCGTTTCTGAACGCAAGGTATATTTCAGTTGTTCAAGAACTGAAGATCTGTTCATCTCAAGTGGTTTTAGTAAACATTCATGTGGTAATAAAAACATCTTAATACAGATCATAAAGCTGTATAAATCTTCGTATTTTTACGTCTGAGTAAAAATTGTTTTAACGGTCAGTTTAAAGAGTGGCATCATCTTTAGCTACTGTGACCTGAAAGTGGACTTATAAAACGTCAATGTTAGATCAGTTAAAATCTTAGCCACCAGGGGGTGATATAGTGAAACTTGCATGTCGGGTGTACAAACAGATACATATATAAGTACACATAAAAACATTTATGAAATATTACTGGATAAACTGCAGCTTTCGGGTGATAACTTTTTCTATTAATTCGATTCCGTATTATTCGCAGTAGATAAAGTTTTCAACCCTATAATTTCTAACCATTTTAAATTATTCAGGTATGAAAAATACGAGTCTATATAAAATCTGTCAGGAAGTAATTCTGTTGAATTTGGATTAGGAAGTAATTCTGTTGAATTTGGATCAGGAAGTAATTCTGTTGAATTTGGATCAGGAAGTAATTCTGTTGAATTTGGATATAAGAGAAGAGAAATTAATAGAGAAATTGAAATAATAGTTTGTTATGGTCGACCATTAACAAAAAGTTGAAGTATTTCAGTTGTTATACAGTAAATAAAGACGTTTTGTGTTATACATAGCACGCATTTTTTTATTTAGTTTTTGCTATTAGTATTGACATAGTACTGCCCACTTATCTCCATAGTAACGATGAAACGCGATGCATATTGCACTCATCCCTAGACAGTGGGGCGTGGGAATATTTACAACTGTGTTTGGAATAATATTTTACTCTATTTGAAATGTAGCCCGTTATTGGTTAATAAAATATTAACTGTATATATATATATATATTTATTTATACACGTGTGGAGAAATACGCAGAAGCTTGATTGCTAAATTAAGTCAAAATTTATGTGGGTTGATAAAACGGAATATTTTAATTTTGTTTAAAATAAGCATGTGTCACTTTGGTGAATCAGCGGTGATCGACGACACTGTCGTCAGTCTGTCTGTATTCATTGTAATTCCATTGGTGTTTCGTATGCTTGGATCAATTTAGAAATATTGGATATGATGCCAGAGTGACTTTTTGAAAATGTAGTAATATAGTAGTTGGGAAAATAATATATCTGAATAGAGAAAAAAAAAGTCTATTGTTCTCATGAGTTTCGGTATCTGAAAAGATCATTTGTAGTTCCATGCATTTGAATGAGGACATTTCAGCTCAGATCTGGTAGTCATTTTAACCTGCTCTAGTTTGAAACCCATGGTGGCCTGATTAAGAAAAACTCGTTTCATTACATTTTTTCCAGCCATATATATATATATATATATATTTCTTTCACAAGTGTTTTTAGTTTTTGGGTTTTACTGGTGCATATAATTAGCAGCTCAGTTATAGATTCTTGATTACTATACATCCACTCTACTAGTGAGGATTGCTGTTAAACGAAAGTCATTCTATGGAAATATGGCTTTGAGAAACAAATTTCTCGAGATGGTTTATTACACTTTAGACTTATTTAGCAAAACCACTTTCCGTTGGTTAACGAATAGCCCAAGAGTTGGCGGTGGGTGTTGTTGATTAGTTGCCTTCTCTCTAGTCTATCATTTCTAAATCATGAACGGCTAGCGCAAGTATCCTTCTAGTAGCTCTTCGCGAAACTTGAAAAACACACAAGTAAAGAAGTTAATATTGGTTTCAGATTTCGAATTAAACACATCTTCAAGTCAGAAAGTCAGAGTAAAACGTTTTTTTTTTACGATTTTAATTTAATTAAAAATTATGGGAAAATGTTTGAGTCAACGTGACGTAAAGAATTCACGTGATACTTCATAAGTAAAGCCACATGGTATACTATTTTTATTTTAAAATGTATTAAGTATAATGCAATGAATTTTAATAGAGAACCTGTAATAAACGACTGTTAAGAAAACCGTATGATTAGACTTGTTTTAACAGCTTCGGAGCTAAGGTTTTATACATAAGATGTTTATAAACTACAAGAAGAACGAATGTGAAATTCCAGTAAAGTTTCGAAGCATCGTTTGCTCACCGAGTACGGTTGATTAATCATTTTCTTTGACAGTATATTACCAATTACAGCTCATGGAACGCGAGTACTCCCAAACTTAAAAGTTATATAGGACTAATGCCGGGTGATTATCACTTTTGCAGTTCGATTCGATATTTCTAAATGATTCCGATTATCAGTTATTCTAATTAGGTCATTTTCATTAAAAAATAGAAAAAAAAAGACCCGGAAACAATGCAAAAAATAGGAAGACTTTATGTCTATTTGCTCAATAAATGATACAATACGTCTTACAAGAAATAATAGTAATCTGAAGCCAAGATTTGTTTTATTTATAAATACAAAATGTAATTTGTTACTTTGCCTTGTTGAATTCTTCGAAAAATATTTTCATAAATACGAGACAGTTGGGTACATGTATATATTTAAATTATCAGTGACCTCGTGATATTCACTGACAAGTTTTTTTGTAAGTTTTTTTTTTCTGACTGTAATTGAATGCTCTGCTGTACTTGTCAAAGTATTGTCGCTTTGTTTGTAATTAATAATAACACTTATCAAACCGTTTGATATATATTACGGAAGATGTATTATGAACTGGAAAGCGTGTCTCTCTGGTCTCATTGCTTCAAGACTCCCCTGAACTAAAGAACCTAGAGAGGTCTGACACCTGCAAGTATTCACTGTTCTTATCCAATGAAATCAGTTCATCTGATCGCTGATGTTACAGGGAGTAAATATAACCGAAAAAAGAAAACCGTGTAAAAGTTCACAAAGATATATTGTTTTACCAACACTTCTCATTTCTAGTGCTTAGTTCAACGATAGTCGATAAGATAGTGATGAGAGCGGTGCTTCTGAGTTCTCTGTTAGTGAACATAAAAATATTACTGTTTTCATTGATTCGAAATGTAGGTATTAAGAGATTGTATAAATCCGATGTTTATATTGGTAATCGAAATCTAACCAAACTTTGGATTAATCGCTCAATCCTATAGCAGACTGTTTAACGAACGTAAAAAGAGTCACACTTGACAAAAATGGATTCTCAGTATCGAGTGCCTCCCCTTTCCCCCCTGGTAGTTATACATCTGCAGGATATGTTGCTGACTAGTCATCCGATGACGTTATGAGGGATCCTCTATCAGTGCAGCATCTAGCTCTCTGAAGTCACGTGGTAGATTAAGGTATTGACGTACTCGACATTCGAAAAAGTTCCAATGTTATTCTATGAGATTTATACAAGAGCTTCTTGTTGGTAAATTTATGTCCAATATAATTTCTTTCATCACATCTTTGAAGTGTAACTCTAATCATTAATCCCGCACCGGAATAAAGGCTCACGTAAAATCGTAATAGAACCTCAGCATTGTTGTCAAGCAGTAAATCAGCTCCTTGAAAGTACATTACGATCTCTAAGTCCATTTCATCCCACATCATAACCGAAGCACCACTAAACGATCATATTCAACTGAGTATGTCTTTCATCTGTAACTGTCCAGACATGAACTGAACCAGCATGAAATCATGTGTGAAGAGTACACAGGCATGAACTGAACCAGCATGTGTAGAGACACGAAACCACTGGGGAAGAGTACACAGGCGTGAACTGAACCAGCATGTGTAGAGACATGAAACCATGTGCGAAGAGTACACAGGTATGAACTGAACCAGCATGAAATCATGTGTGAAGAGTACACAGGCGTGAACTGAACCAGCATGTGTAGAGGCATGAAACCACTGGGGAAGAGTACACAGGCATGAACTGAACCAGCATGTGTAGAGACACGAAACCACTGGGGAAGAGTACACAGGCATGAACTGAACCAGCATGTGTAGAGACATGAAACCATGTGCGAAGAGTACACAGGCATGAACTGAACCAGCATGTGTAGAGACACGAAACCACTGGGGAAGAGTACACAGGCATGAACTGAACCAGCATGTGTAGAGACATAAAACCATGTGCGAAGAGTACACAGGTATGAACTGAACCAGCATGTGTAGAGACATGAAACCATGTGCGAAGAGTACACAGGCATGCACTGAACCAGCATGTGTAGAGACATGAAACCATGTGCGAAGGGTACACAGGTATGAACTGAACCAGCATGAAATCATGTGTGAAGAGTACACAGGCATGAACTGAACCAGCATGTGTAGAGACACGAAACCACTGGGGAAGAGTACACAGGCATGAACTGAACCAGCATGTGTAGAGGCATGAAACCACTGGGGAAGAGTACACAGGCATGAACTGAACCAGCATGTGTAGAGACATGAAACCATGTGCAGAGAGTACAGGCACTCAATGACACTCCTGTCAATTCTGGCGATCTCACCGAAAACCTCAAACAAGCCGGACGGTGCTGTAGCAGAAACGAAACATCACGACATTAAGCCGGAGTTGTGTTCCTTACTATTTGTATCTGATATTAATTATAGTTGTTGTTCTTAATTCCACATTAATTTCACGGGTAGTGGACTGGCGATTCCTAGCGGCCATTATGTACAAATAACTCTCACTTAATAACTTTGTTTCATCTCTCTAACTTATTGACCAATTGTCTGATACCTACTATGGACTGAATACATCGAAATGAACTGCCATTTCTCCCTGCGTTCGTCTGTTGTCCAGTATTTGAATAGCACTTACAGTCCGTGAAAACCCTACCTCACAATCATTGGGCAGCATTGTCACTCAAGTATACGCATCCAAAAACTAAAATTTAAGCGACTGTCAAAATATATACATATATATATATGTTTATCACAACACTGGGTGTTTGTTGGGTGGTACATGTGGGTGTTTGTTGGGTGGTACATGTTTAGGGAGCTTAGTAAAAAGAATAAGTTTGCCCAGAAGTGGTTAGGAAAATGGAAACCAAAAAACTCAAGAAACAATGGCTATAGTTAGTGCTGTCATGATCACTTTGGATTCGTTTTAAGGAAGAATGAAATATAGGACGATTGTATAGTATTTTCCAGCCGTAATAATTTGTTTTACGTGAACTACACTGCGTTTCGAAATATTACACAATACGAACAGCTAGAAACTGTTCAAATACACCGCTTAACCCTACTTCAACTACCGTACTAGAAATTACTGAAGACCGTATCCAGATCCCTCCAAGAAGGAAGTGCACAGAACCCATCACTGAAAGGCTGGTCTAATTCCAGTTTTACTGATTAGGTTTTCGATTTTCTGCGTGACCACTTAAAACAGTTTTTCAACCGTGCATGAATTCATACTATATAATTAAAACAAAGTGTGAAAAAGTTATTTTGTTGTTAATGTTGGTATTAAGTTTTATTTAACTGTTTGTTGTTACGTCGTTAAAAGTTTCGGAGGATGTCTTTATTTTTATGTTACTACATTACTATATTAAGTCTACAACAGTAGTAAGTAAGGTGTACTATATCATTTCTTTATTGTTACTTTAATTAAAAGACAACCGAGCCGCGTGTGGTATTATTGGGTTTACAGCCGAAAATATCGTTAAAAGTGAAGATATCCAACTGAAGAATTCATTTCAATACGTTCTAATCCTTATACGTAAGAAAAGTATACTTAATTCGCTGTATTAATTACGAGGTTGACTGGGTCTGGCATGGCCTGATGATTAGGGTGCTTGATTCGCAATCTGCGGGTCACGGGACCGAACCTCGTCGCAGAACACGCTTGTTCTTTCAGCCGTTATAATGTGAAGGTCAATACCACTATTCATTGATAACGAGTAGCTCAAAGATCGGCGGTGGGTGGTGTTGATTAGCTTCCTTCCCTCTAGTCTATCACTTCAAAAATGGGAACGGCAGCACAAGTAGCCCTCGAGTAACAAAACAAATGAAAGAGGTTGATTTTTAGTTTCTCTCTCTAAGTTAGTAGCTTGCTCTGATCGGAAGTTAATATTGATTATATTTGTGTACCGTTACCTTGGTCGCTGTGAACTATTTTTAAATGTTATTTGAATGTTTGGTTTATGTTGAGGTTCCACTCCTTTCAATTTTTTGATTTTGTATAAGAAAACAAACAAACTGATTTGTCATAGTATTCGTAATAATTAATGTCTAAGCTATTAATCTTTTCTCCATGCAACACTATGAACCTCTTATCATGAAATGAACAAACTAATAACTCTACAGAGATAAATTAATTATATTTACTTACAGAATCGAGAAAAAACAAGACAATTGTATGTTTCACAAATATATCATTTATTCACGACCATGGTTTCGCCAGTAAAAGTATCATCAGATACAGACTGAAATGTTTCGTAACAGGGTTTATATATATGTTTAAACAAAGAACCGGTAATTATTGAGTTTCACCAATCACCGGCTGTTTCAATTATCAATTATGTGTTTCCTTATGTCATATTTCTACAATAAATAATTTCTTATCACCATATTTGATCATTTTTTAAAATTATATTCCAGTTTTATCTTCAAACTCTTTTTGTGTACGAGATCAAATTTCGAGATGTTTTTTCTTAATTCTTTTCCTTTTTTCCAGTTACTCTGTATAAAGAATACCAAAAAATAGCGATAAAATATAAAGTCTATGAAGATTAAGTTTACAAATTCTCATAAAGCAATACATTTCATTTGTAAATGTCATAATTATAAAAAAATATTTTTAATCAGACAAATTATTATTATTTTTTTATCTTTTTAGAGACATCAAACCAGACAATATCTTGTTGGACGACGAAGGTGGGTTTTCATTTAATAAATATTAGTTGTTTCATTATTGTAACATCTTTAATACGTTTTACATAGAAAGTTTGGAAAATCAGTTATTTTACAGTTATAGTGAAATGACTTTTCATGATTAATTACATCGCACTTCTGCCTGCTGCTTTTCTGTAAGGTTGAATTTTTTACTTTCTGGTTTGCAGTGATTTAAAATCCTCTAAGAAAAATACCTTATACGAGATGCGGATAAAAAACAAAGAAACATTTATCAAACCTGATCATTCCTAAAATATATTTGTTTGTTTGTAATTAAACATAAAGCTACATAATGGGCTAAGAATGTTTTAGTGCTATTGTTCAGTTATTTCGATTTCTTAATTTGTTCATTAGATATACAAACTTAAGAATATTTTAAAGCTATTGTTCAGTTATTTAGATTTTTAATTTGTTCATTAGATATACAAACTTAAGAATATTTTAAAGCTGTTGTTCAGTTATTTAGATTTTTAATTTGTTCATTAGATATACAAACTTAAGAATATTTTAGTGCTATTGTTCAGTTATTTCGATTTTTTAATTTGTTCATTAGATAAACAAACTTAAGAATATTTTAGTGCTATTGTTCAGTTATTTCGATTTCTTAATTTGTTCATTAGATATACAAACTTAAGAATATTTTAGTGCTATTGTTCAGTTATTTCGATTTCTTAATTTGTTCATTAGATATACAAACTTAAGAATATTTTAAAGCTATTGTTCAGTTATTTCGATTTTTTAATTTGTTCATTAGATATACAAACTTAAGAATATTTTAAAGCTATTGTTCAGTTATTTCGATTTTTTAATTTGTTCATTAGATAAACAAACTTAAGAATATTTTAGTGCTATTGTTCAGTTATTTCGATTTTTTAATTTGTTCATTAGATATACAAACTTAAGAATATTTTAGTGCTATTGTTCAGTTATTTCGATTTCTTAATTTGTTCATTAGATATACAAACTTAAGAATGTTTTAGAAACTATAACACTTCTCGGTATTCTTTATGATCATGTTTGTCTCATTTCTTCCAAGAAAAACTTTAACTCTTTAAAAACTACTTTTTGTTCTTCTAAATTTGATCATCTACACTTAGCTACTGAGTTCTAAATTAACTTCATGTTAACTATCTATTTTAGGCTTAACAAAGTTAAAACTAGTCGATGGTTGGCCAAGTTTCGACCTTAAGAGGCCTATTCTGAATTCACGTTGATAATACTGTGATATGAAGGTGCATCATCAAATTTCATTCAGTAATGTCCCCTCCCCAGTGAGTCAGCAGTAAGTTTACGGACTTAAAATACTAAAATCTGAGGTTCGATTCCCCCCACGGTGGATAGAGAGCAAATAGCTCATTGTGTAGCTTGCGCTAAAGCACACACATATACCATTCAGTAATTTCACTGTCATGTTTAAATGTTTGGTAAACAAGGAAACCACAATGAAAACCATTCTTTAGAAATAGTTTGTTTGTTTTTAATTATGCACAAAGCTACACAAGGGCTATCTGTGCTCTGCCCACCACGGGTATCGAAACCCGATTTCTAGCGTTGTAAGTCCGCAGACATACCGCTGTGCCACTGGGGGGCGTTAGAAATAGTGGATGATTTGGTGTTTGTATTTTATGAATCCTTAAGCTATGTAAACGCTTACGGTTTAAATGTTAGTTCTTTGTTAGGTTTAAGCACTTACAAGTGATAGTAATTATTTCAGGTCACGCGCACGTTACAGATTTCAACGTCGCCACTGTGCTTAAGGAAGGAAGATTAGCTACTACAATCTCGGGAACAAAACCGTACATAGGTAAGTGAATCTGGTAAATCGCTTCCACAGAAAGTTCTGGAAGTTTGTTAACATATTATCTGCAGCGACCATAAAGATTCTTAATTTTTAAGACTTCCTTAAAATTTAACCTAAAAGTCCCCCCACCCCCATAAAAAGACTGTTCTTGTTTTCTACCATTTTGGGGGTTCCTGGTGACACCGTGGCAAGATTGATGACTTGCAATGTTAAATTGGAGGTTTAATCCCTGGGGTGGGTAAAACAGAGACAGTCTATTGTGTAGTTTTTGACTAACAAAATAAATACGATAACTTTGAAAAGTACATCTGATGGTGGTTTCAGCTTTGATCTGATGGAAATAACTGGGGGTTTCATGGATTTGGGTTGAGTAGGAAATCATTTAGGTTGTTTTATTAACAACATTTCAGAAAATCATCAGATGTAAGGTTACGATCAATAGCAACAGCTTTTATACTTCAGTCAGATGGTAACTAATCTGGTGTTATCAGGTAAACAGAGCTGAGTATAAAAATTGGGCTCCAGGCGTTCTTCACATATGCGCTATACGTATTAAGTCATACTGGTGCGATAAATATCCAATATCAAGATAAACGTTTTGTCTCTCTGTGGACACATCTTCCCCTAAGCGAGTTGACCGATTCATACCAACCTTAGCAAGCTAACTTATTCATATTAAACTTTCCGATATATTGAAAAATAAAAATATTTTTTTAGGATAACCCCTGTATCGTTACTGCTGTAGCTGTTGTCAATAATTGAGTTTGAACAAAACTCACGCCACAACAAAATTCTATAAGTCAAAGATTGTAAATAAGATTTTTAGCATTTTGGCTTATTTCCCATAATAACCAAACTATACAATAATAAAATATCCTGATGAATTATGGAGAATAAACATATTACTGCTGTTTAAGTTTCCCGATATTTTCTGAGTCACACCATTTAACTTCCGGTTTATACTAGGGTTAGAATAAGCGCTTAAGCCTGAATTAGAGAAGTATTTCATAATAAAATATTTTTAGGATATTTCTTACTTCTTGATGTAGAATAAAGTTTTCCGTAGAAGAAAAATTCAAGATCATTGTTAAATCTGATGCATTAAAAGTATCAGATTCAGACAGTAAAAATCTTGACCACATCTCTATTGTGAGATGAGCTGCTTTGTACAAGAAATGACGCAACTACTTTGCCATTTCTGCCAAGTTTCTCGACTCGACTGCTACACCTCCGCACTTCTGATTCACTTCCACTTGTCTTACAACAATTTTCTTGGAGAATGAACTCTACTGGAATTTCTCGCAGAGATTTTGCCAATGTTTTGCAAGTTTGCGCGTATTTTCCGCGTTTTCAAGAGTGGAAAAGCCGGGGGAATGCAGTCTCCTTAAAATAATCTGCAAAACTTTTAAGGTAAGACATTTAAAGTGCGTTAAAAGAAAGCCTATTATGAACTGATAATTCTTGTTTACTTGTAGACTTTAACCGGATCTGTCGGGATTTCACCAAGAGCAGAGCTGAATATGCAATTTGCCGCTCAAAAAATTAGTCAAATTGCACATCTACTTAATTTCGGAACATCCTTCTTGCTGTTTTATGACTATTATTCATCATGTAGAACGGAAAGTCTGCCCTAATTTTCCTTAATATGTTTTTAGAAAAATCTCAAGAAATCTATTAACTTTACCGACATTATTGTTTTGGTCTTATGTAGAGTCAGGTAACACGATATCAATTTGCATTTTGTATTGGTATTTGTAGTAAAGATACTAAGCCTATCTGCTGCCGTCTCTAATTTTGAACTAGTAACCATCCTGATAAGGGATTGACTGCCACTCTTACAACGCGCCAACTGGTTAAATCTGGGGGTATATTTTGTGATATTAAACGAACGGATTGGAACCCGGCTCGCTATCTCCAATATCCAGAGCTTAACCTCAGGGTCAAACCATCCTCCCCTCCCTTATCAAGCTGTGTAATCTATACAGAAATAATAATATAAAAGTCTTGAGGATAAACTTTGGAATATTTAAAAAAAATATATTAGAGAAATTTTGGGCAAACTTTCAGTGTGCCGATTATAATATGAATATGATAGGGAAATATTCTATTGTATGCTGTAGTAAGAGCTGGTTTGTCCCTTTTAATGTCACGCACAAAAAATAATTTATAAAGTTAGCGCAATATATGTGTATTAACTAAACTGAAAAATAGTGCTAAATGTGATAACGGTTAGAGTTGTTATGTTACACCGTAGTGTAAGGCATATAACAGTAGCCTAGTAACCCCAGTTCATGAACGAAAACAGCTTCGTTTCCACCAGGCAGTTCATTATCGATAAATATTTTACTGCGTAGTAGTTTATTTAGTTGAGCTAACTGTTGTTAATATGGTGGTGATAGAATAGAACTTTTGAGTATTAAGTGGCCGCATTGGTTTGAATGTTAAATATTGCAATTTGAAAGCAGTTTGTGTAGTGTGCTGCAATAATCTCGAAATTCACGACATTGGAGGGACATCTATATCACTCAATACAATCATGAAGAACTGATTGATGAACGGGTGATTTATGGCCATTGAAGTCAGCATCAAATGTAATAGAAAGATTGTATGGTGATCAGTGGAATTTCAAATAATTACGTAAAAAGAAAATTTTCACATTTCTTTGTGAAAGTTCCCCACAAATAACCTCAGATAATAAGTTTTGTGCAGCGCTTACGCAGTCTTTCAAAGAACATGCTTATTGGTAGACATGTTGTATCATAAAAAACAAGCTTAAACAGTTTACCTTGCATGAGACTCGGAGGATTAGTAGTACTAGTGATCCCCACCCCCCAAAAAAAAGTAGTTGTAGAATGGGCCATTCTTAACATTTAGTGGCTTTGATCAGCTGGATGTTATTATCGCCAGTCATCATAAATATTACTTTAATTACTAATGCAACAAACTAGTAATTAATGGCTAATAATTAAGTTACACATTTTGGGCAACAATTAACCATCTCACTCACTATATATTATTATTATCACCTTCCGGCTTAAATTTTTCTCGTACTTTCTAAAACTATTACACTCCCCCCCCCCCAAAAAAAAACAACTAACAAAATATGTTACTTTGCAATTAAAGATAACTGTTTGAGTTATAAACTAGTAATAAATCAAGGCCTTACAACTTCAGCATATAGTATTCAAAAAATTGTTTTTTTTTTCAGTTCAATTATAAAATGAGTGAAAGGACAATCTAAATGCCACACATCTAATTTTCAGTCTAACATCATAAGAAGTTTAGTCTTGTGTTTCCTATTTCCCCTTGTCCAGAGTTATTGATGAGAGGTGTTATTTCTCGAAACCTGTATAACTCAGAAGCAAGTGGTGAATCTGATAATAGATTGAGCTTCACATTTAAATTTAGGGCGTTAAACAACTTGTGTGCTGAATAATTTAGAAAAATATATTAATATCATCAATGTTACATATTACTCAAATCCTATATAGACATAAGTTCAGTGTGGTGAATAAAAAACAGTTAAAATCACCATAAGTATTGTAATTTGGGAACTATTTATCACCCATGATTCCGCATCCATCCATCGTGACTTACTTCCGAAAATGTGATTTTTCAGGATGTTGTATTCTAGAAACGATTATGCACAAAACTCGTCAGTTGCTTAATGGTGAAGTGAAAAGTAATATTTTTCTCTCTTCGTCAGCTCCAGAAGTATTTCAGTGTGGACTAGGAAAAAATCAAGGTTATTCTTACGCTGCAGATTGGTGGTCTCTAGGAGTCTGTGGGTTTGAAATGTTGCGTGGGAAGGTAATTCAATATTAATCTACATCTTTGCCTATAAATATTGTGGTCATATGTATGTATATTAAACACTTGTGTAAAACATCTTGACGTGCTGGAAAACGTTAGATAACAGTTTTCCTTACTGGGCTGGCGGTAATGAATGGGCCCGGCATGGCCAGGTGGTTAGGGCGTTTGAATCGCAATTTGAGGGTCGCGGGTTCGAATCCCCGTCACACCAAACATGCTCGCTCTTTCAGTCGTTGGGCATTATTATGTGACGGTCAATCCCACTATTCGTTGGTAGAAGAATAGCCCAAGAGTTGGCGGTGGGTGACGATGACTAGTTTGCCTTCCATCTAGTCTTTTACTGTTAAATTAGGAAATGTCTTTGCACGAAATTCAAACCAAACTGTAATCACTGAATGCCTGTTAGTGGTACGTAACGTTGCTATATAGTTGTTATAATCTTACCACTGAGTATAATAATATTATTAACATGGAATGAGAAATTAGTTATTTTCGAATTTTTAATAAGGGCCTATGGGCTTGTCTTAGGTTCACGAACTTACAAAGCTAAAATCCGGGGTTCGATTCAATGCAGTGGACAGCTCGCAGATAGCCCATTTTGTAGCTTTGTGCTAAAACAAACAAACGTTCTTTCGATCAATACTACACACATGCGAAATCGAACCTTAGAAGGTGATCCAAAGCATATTAATAATTTCCTAATATTATTTTGAAACATTGTTGTCTCCAAAAACTTTCGAGCTAGTACCAAAACAGAATTATAATAAATAATTACCAGTGAACACATCTCAAACTTAATGAAAGAAAATGCTTTAAAATATCCATATATTGTATTTGTTGTCGTTATTAGTAATAGACATACTTCAATCTTATTGAAGTGAAATTAAATGTACACTGAGATCTTTGCAACAACCTCTAGCTCCCGTATGAAATCCATTCTGGTACACCAGAAGAAGAAGTGTTACAGATGGTGGAGAGTACTTGCTTACGTTTTCCACGTGAAATTAGCAAAGGGATGGCTGAGTTACTAAAAAGGGTAAGTTCAATTATGTAATTTATACTTTCATTTCGTAATCCAATTTATGGGGTTTGTTATAAATAAACAATAATTCAAGGTTGTTCCACTTCAAGGTGACTATTATAACAAACTCAAATCCTTTGTTTTTTTTCCTAACTCTTCTTTATTTAACCAGTTTCGTAGCATCACAGAGAATTATAAAATTCAGAAAACAGCTAAATATATCTTTTGAAAAGTGATAAAATTTAAGTTTAATATTTAAATAATATATGTAAATTTTGCTTTTTGAATTTAATTTAATTTTATATTATATTTTTCAAAAAATTCGGGTTACAAAACAAATTATCTTATTAGTAACAAGTAAAAATTAAAACCTAATTAAATTTATCTTTAGATTAACATCAATATTAGAATTCGATGACGAGGAAC
>NW_013667053.1:101067-120079 GCF_000517525.1 Limulus polyphemus
TAATGAAGAAAAATTTTAATATAAGTTTAAAATAACAGTAAATGTACAACGTTTCGACAAGATTGTCATCATCAGGTACCTTCTTCGTTTTCTTCATTACCCATTCAAGCCGTCTCCAACCAACATTAAAATATTTTTCACATTAATGATAAAATTACTATAATACAATAAACAAATTCACAGACTACAGATACTGTCTTACTTACTTTATCCTGAATAAACTTAATATTTTTTTTGGAGTTTTCCCACGGTATACTTAATATACATCTAAAATATGCATCAAAACCTCTGAACTCCTAATTATTAAACATTTCGCCTTCTGACGGTTTTCAAATAAAATTTAAAGAATAATTAAAACGGTCAATAAAGTATTTTTCAAATATTGATCTTCTTTGTTTTTCAACAGAATTACAAAATGGAAGAAACTTAAAAAAAGGGTTAATTCAATCCGTTAAAAATAGAATTACACAAATATAGATGTTTACTCACTGGGAGAGGACAATTTTTCGAATTTCCAAAATTATACCTATGTAAATTAACTCTTGCTCTCAAATTATTAGATTCTCGAATATACAATTGTTCACAAATAATGCATTTTAAAACGTAAATTACATTTTTAGCATTACATTCAAAAGAATATTTCACCTTAAATAATCCCTGTCCTTTTGGTCCAACAGTTAAATTTCTTAGATCAAGATATCTATTTGTACATATTAAACAACTTCTTCTATTACATGGTAAAATGTTTTTTTCGGTCTTTACTTTAGAATTTTTAAAAGTTAACAATCTATATATATTTTAGATTGCCGCTTAGCATAAATTATTTTACAATTTTCGAAAACATTCTTTAACTTCTTACTTACAAAATGATCAATTTTTTAAAAATAAAGTTGATATTAATCAATCTCTCTGGAAAATGATTTGTGAGTACCAGTATAACATTTTCATCATTATATTTATATTTAATTCTTTATCCTCCAATTGACCTTTTCGCCAAATTAAAACTTCAGTCAATAATATTGTCTGAATAATATTGTTTCAATACTTTTATTCGAAAATTTCTGGATTATTTATTAACATATGTAACCTTTGTGCCAGAATATCAGGAATATTTCATTTAACTGATTTGGGGTGATTTCTAGAAAATTCTAAATACTTATGTGGATTGATTGGCTTAAAATAAACATTGGTCATAACTTCATAATTTTCTTTAACGACTACAACTACTATGTAAATTTGATTTTTCCATTTAATCAGTTTAAAACTCGAAAAACAACTTCAATATCATAACTTTTGTTGAAAATAATAAAACAGTCATCCAAAAAAAAAATTTCCATGTTACCTTTAAGTAATTTACTTTGTTAATCTCAAAATTGTTCGGAAAAAAGTCAAGAACTTTACTTTCCAGAATATCCATTATTATCAGTGTAATCGATAATTACATAATTAATCTAGTTCCTTAGATTTGTGACAATTTTCTTCTTCAAACACAAACATAGAACTAAATCTAGATCTGTTTATTGAACCTCTTGGTAATACAATCTATACAATTATCAAAACATAATTCAATTTCGTTTAGTCCAAAATAACGTGAAATACTCTGGTATAAAGCAACAACATTAAATGACGGCCAACAAATGATTTGGTTCCATCTTCTTAGGCAACTTATATACGAAATCTATACTGATTTTGATATGACTTTTCACATTCGAAATAGAAGGTTTCAAAACAGTATCCATTAAATTACTCAACGGTTCAATAATTATAAGTATTCTTTCAGTAATTTAATTTCGTGCAATTTTGATAACATATAAAATTTTCTCAATATATTTTGACTTAAAATAAAGTTAAAGACTCGTTTTAATTAGACTTTAATTTTGAATTGTTGCTAATAAGATAAATTATTTTGTAACTTGAGTTTTTAAATAATTATAAATGATTAAAAATATAGTAAATTTTTAAAATTAAAAAAGAAAGGTAAATTTTCAGGATTATTCAATTAAAGATTGTTTTAAATCTGGGAAAGTCAATTTCAAAAATACAAAATTCAAGAGAGCTTAGTTGTCATTGCAGTAATCGCTGTCAGATGTAAGAACTAATTTTATTTTTTCAGTAAAAAAATATTTTTAGTTTTTGTAATATTTTATTACTTCTGATCGCTTTTATGAGAAAGAAACTTTTAATTCTGGAAAATTTGACACAAAATGTCTCGAAATTGTAAAACAATTCTCCATTTACTGGTATAAAAATTGAAGTGTAGTTAAATCGATTTCGCCATGAATGTATTTTCGCCATGAATTTTCGTATGAATGTAAATAATTTGAACATGTACGTCTGTAAATAAATTATTCAGAATTTTGTATTAGCTGCTGCACGCCGACCCTAAACAGCGAATATCAAGCCTAGAACAGATGAAGCAGCATCCATTTTTAACAACAATCGATTTTACCTCTCTCTATAACAAAAAACTCACACCATCCTTCATTCCGTCGGTAAGTTCCAGGAGTACAAAATTGTGAAATACTTATGTAATATTTTTGTATGTTGTGACATGTTAGTGTAAAGGAATGAAAAAGGTCTTAATGCTATAATTGCATTTCAAAAGAAAAAGAAGGGATATTTCTTCGTTTCATATTTTGTTTTTACAAATTTCAAATAATCTGTAAGTCCTTGAATAAAGAACCGCCTCGTTTCAATGTTAGGGGTATTTAGTAACAGTTTTCTTTGTTACATGTAAACTGTTGAAGAAGGCATAAAGTCAGATTGCATAGTCATATAAACAAAAATGCAAGTCTAAAGAAACGTACTTATGTATTCAATTTACAACTTATTACAGTTTTAGGCTGCAAAACGAATATTTCCAATGAAGAAGAAAGGTCGTTATAACGGAGACAGTAATCAATCAAAGTGAAAAGATAAAACCAGTTAAAAATTGTTTTTGTAATGTGTTCTTTTACGTTTGCTAAAAGGCTAAGTTCACAAAAAAAATAAACGTTTGAACAAAAATTCTGAAACTAATGGTATGCATAACTTACAAATAAACTTACTTACAGGATTTCTTTGCTAATCTACCGATTAGTTTAATAGACGCGATAAATGCCACTACTAACACTAATTTATAACACTCACTGAATACTTCACACACTGAATACTCGTAATTGTCATGCACTATTGTGTCTTCAAATTTTACAAAATTTCTATATTACTATATTGTCATGACCTTTCCAGGTATTCTAGGACTACTTTTATGAACTTTCTACAAATAGCGTCACCATCATGATTAGTAACTCCCTCTAGCAAACAACTAAATTATAACAATGAAAATATAGCTTATAACACTGCCCCTACCTGAATTGTGGAGTCCCTTGAACAATCCTAATACACAAACAAAATAGTACACTAAACTATCTATTCACCAAGCCTTTTTGATAGTTTTCTTTTCCGAGGGCTTTGGTATACAGATGAAATAACCCCTGGTACATTGTTGTCGGTTGCTGTTCTATAATTGGGGGATTTCTCCCTAGGTTGGTGGTAGAACGAATACACTTGTGGTTCTATCCTTGGTGATCCTCTGGAAGTGTTCTCGACAAGAACCCTGGAATCTTCACTAGGTTGACTTTCTGCTAGCAAATCCTTCGCAGGGTTAATTATGGGTTTCATCCTTTCTTGCAGTGGGGATTGCACAGCCATAACTTGTAATCTTGATGGAATCCAGTCTTATCAGTATTAACATCATAGCGACATTTAATTTTATCGCTAACTGATTTAAGTACTTCCAAGGTAAAGTAATGTACAACATCAATGGTGTTATTCCTTTGTGTCTCTACAAATTATGTTTAAGACTCTGTGAGTGACTAACCTCTGGATGTGAGTAGAGAAGACCCAATGACACTTTACATTCTCTCCCGAAGATTACTGACAATGTAATTTTGCCTGTAACTGTGTGCTGCTGTTCGATAACTCATAAGTAGTAGAAGACGATCTTTGGTCCCATGTTTCTGATGTTCATCCACATAAGTGGCTAACTGGTTTAAAGTCTATAGTTGTTTATCTTTACCATCCTGTCAGAAGATGGATGAAGGGCTGTTGTACTGATTTTTTTTTATCTCAAGGATATGACACATTTGCACAAACAAGACTGATTCAAAGTTTATCCCTTATCCGAGCGAAATTCCATAGATACAAATTCGTTGACGATTTTCCTTGCTAGAATTTTTGCTTCTTGGTTAGGAATAGCAAATGCTTCTGGCCATTTGGTGAAATAGACCATCACAACCATGATGTATTTATTCCCACAGTTTCTTTTAGGCAGAGTACCAAGCATATCAACAGCAACTCTCTCAGGTGGTGTTCCAACACAATACTGCTGTAGCTGCCAATACTGTTTTTTTCTTTCTTGGACCTTTTTGCTCATAGCGTAGTTCACAAGATTTAAACTCAGATCTCTACCGATCCCAACACCAAACTCAATGGAAACACTACCTTACTCTATCCAGTGTCTTCTTAACATCTAATTGTCCAACTGTTGGAAGGTTGTAGGTGATGACAGAATGCTTCTGAATATAGAGGCTGTGGAAGTACCAACTCTAGTCTTTGATTCTGTTCATTGATATATTCCTATTTCCAACATTATAAACCCTCTTGTAGGCATAATTAATCCTACTATTCCCAGTATATTTTGTCAACAGGCAGTTTGGAGTGACTGTTTGCCTTGAGAGATCTTTGCACTCTTCATGATCCAGTGAACATTGGTTTCAAACTCGTACCTTTTGCATATGCATCTTTCAATTGAGTGTTAGACCACAATACTTCATCATCATCACTTATGGATGTCCCATCTTGGACTATACTCTGTTGTAATTTATGGTGGTCATCATTATTATTTAATGCTTCTCTTTTCACAATACTGACTTTCTTTATTAACACATGGTTTTCGGGATAATGCTTCAGCATTTCCATGATTTCATCTAGGGCAATGCACAATATTAAGGTTACACTCCTGACGTTTCTTAAGTCATCCTGCTATCTAGTCGTCTGGATTGTAAAAATTCACCAACCACCGTAATGCTACATAATATATCCCGAATGTAGATTTTTGTCGATATAGGAACTGAATTTGGGCTCGAACAATTCTTTTCTTTTCTTTTGAGTGGTAAAATACCTCGTTTCTGCGACAGTCATATATTATTTTCCATGTTGTGGTACTACTGCTCCCACTGCAAAATCACTGGAATTTGCATCAAAAATTGGTGTATCGTCAACAGCTGGGTATACTAATACTGGAGTAGTGGTTAATTTGTTTTTAGTTTATTGAGTGTTTGTTCACAATAAGCAGTCAAACAAAACTTATTTGGCTTTTCAAGTAATTTGTATAGAGGATGGATGAGCTTTGTAACCGAAAGATGTTACAAATTGACAATAGTAATAATATAGTACAAGAAATCCTCTTATCTAATGCAAATTCCTTGTTGTTGGCCAATTCTGAACATATTCAATATTTTATTGATCTGTAGACGCTTCTTCTCTGCTGATTATGTCCTAGAAAATTCACGTACTGACAGAATAATTCACAGTTCTTGGGATTCCGCTTAAGATTATTTTTCTTCAACGATGCAGTACTTTCCTTAACCCACCATAACCATTATTTACGTCTTCCTATATGCGATTTTGTCATCCAGGTAAATGCGTATGCCATTCTAGGGAAATTTAGAAGGAGCATGTTACATTATTGTTGATATGTAAGTGTGTTACATATTCCAAGTAGTAACACAATCCATTTCCTGAAGTAAATGCTGTTTTTTCTACTTGCTTCCTCGACTTGCAATTGCCATTATCTACTCTTCAGTTCCAATGTTGAAAGCCATCTTGATGCAGATAGAGCATTCACAGTAGAATCAATATAGGGCAATTGGTAGGTACTCTCTTTCTGACATCATTTATATTGCGGTAATACATGCAGAAAGTGTGGATGTATACTTCTACTTCTTCACAAGTAAAATAAGTTATGCTTAAAGACTAGTAATCTGTCCTAACAATCCTTGTTCCTTCGTGGTTTCCATCTCCTTCAAAGCCTTAACCTGTTTTGCAAGTGGGGTCGTCTGGCAGACTGACTTATTGGGGCAGCGTTGCCAGTATAAATCTTATGAGATATTGTATTTGTTCAGCCTAAATCATACAATCTACTGGAGAAGATGTATTGATATTTCACGAGCAAGTCAAATTACGTAATCTATGGTATGTATCAACTGTAAGACTACCACAGCTTCAGTTATACATATCTTATAAATGAGATGGTAAGCTAGCTAATATGAGGATTTTACATCAGACTTTCTACATCTTGTCTTAAAGATAACTATTCATGATGTTCTTTGGTGTGAAAGTACTGTACTACTTGTACAGTATCATAGCAAGACTTGATTTAAATTTTAGAGCTTGTTGTGTTCATGGCACTAATGATGACATTTTTATTTTTCAAATCCAGGAGAGTTCCAACCATTAATCGGTCATGATATGCTGGATTGTTTGGTTCTACTATGGCCCAATAACTAGATGTAAATTTATTACTAACAAGTCATGTTATAAGTATTTCACTTCTTGGTGATTCAATGATTGTCATCGTAGTTACTACGGGAAGTTCCATCTCTGGTGTAGAAATTTGCATGTAGTGCACGGATTTCCTGGTCATAGACTGTGAAGCTACTTGTCCCCGCATGAAGGCAGTTTCGAGTATGCACTATTCTGTGATATCATGAAGTGAAAGGAGTAAGAATAAATTTCAACTGTGCTATTAACATAATTTTATGTTGAATTGCTGTTCACATCAATGTATCTTATTTCATCATTGTTGGAGGCAATTTCTCAATTTTTATTACCAAATCGGGCCGAATTATTGTAGTTGTAGAACCAGCATCGATCAACATACTGTAAGACTTGTCATCAAGAAACCCATGGAATGGTGTTTTAAATAATTAATTTATTTCTTTTGAAGTGGATGGGGTATTCTCAGCTGAACTTAGCCTCGAAAGTTCAACTAATTCCTGTTTCCCGAAGTCTAATTAGTCTTTTATAGTTCCTGTGATCTGATTGGGCTGGAAGACTAATCCTTATAGTATTTCTTACTTTGTGTATTAACAACTATTGATAATTCACAGTCATCTGCAATGCAAGGTTTCCCATATCTATAAAAGTTCTTGTTTATTAACGTCCTTTGTGAAGCGTTGTTATTCCCTTTACATTTTTGTCTGCAATCCATTTCAAGTTACATTTCAAACACCAATTATCTTGTGGTTTATTTCCTCCATTCTGTGTAACCAGTTGTAACGCCAATCCTTTCAGTTTTTCTAGATTATCGTCAAAGTGAGTTGGTGTTTCAATAATATTTGATCTAATGATCCCGTAATTTCTAGATGGTACCTTTAATTGTTTATCTGTGTCTTTAACAGATTCAAGTCCCACTACCAACTAGGAGCTTTTTTTAAAGACGTGCACCTAAAGTGCACCTAATCTCGACTATTATGGCATCTATAAATTGTTCACGTGTTAGTGAATCAATTGTTTCACAACGAGCATTTTGGTAAGAAAATTGGACAATCTTTTCCAAATCTTTAATACGTTAGGCCAAGGTCTCCTTCTTCTTTTATTTGTACTCTGTCCAGAACTTTGGTCTGAATCTGTTTGATAAGGCAGCTACCAATACTTGACAGTTGTTACGACTCTCAACTCAAAGGCTACTTAGTATTATTAAAACATGCCCTTTTAAATGTAAAACAAGATGAATAGCTTGTTGCTCATTATTCAATCTGTTCACTCTGTAAATTATATCCAATTGAGCCTGGCATGTCTCACACGGTACCTTTCCATCATAGTCAGCTGGTTTCTCAATTGGGCACTGTTGTTGAATTGGCCAGCTAAATTCTGGAACTGGATTTAGTAGTTACATGGCTGGAACAGTCCAGAAATGTCCTGCAGTAGTGATAATAGGTGTAGACCAAAAAATTATCTTATTCATATTTTGTAGCTGATGATGTTTTATGTTGGAATTATTCGGTAGATGCAGAAAGAGGTGTGGTTGGTTTAATCTTTGCAATTATCAATTCGTTTTCTAGATGTTTTATTCGGCCCAATATTCTTTTCTACCTCAATGTACGTGTACTTTGTACTTTACAGATTTTGTCATTACAGTCTTTTTGCACTTCTTCAATCTTGTTGTTGTAATTCTTCTGTACATCTCCAATAGTTTCATTGATCTTGTCTTAAATCAAAATTATTTCTTAATTCATATCTTAATTTCTATCATTTTCTTCTTGGTCTTTATTTAATTTTTTTACTCATTCCTCCAATTTCCTACTCATTCTTCTTGGCTTTCTTTTATAATTTTCAATCACATTCTTGTTCCTCTTTTAATTTTCTGTCTCTTTAAAGTTTTTTGGACTTCTTTTAACTGTTTCATAATTTCTAGCAAGGTTTCGATCTTGCTTCTTGTCGGTATTGTTGCCATCATGATTGAAGTTGAAGCTCAGTCAAAGTTCTATAATATTTTCACCAAAATAATCCCCAAAATAATTCTGACATCAGTTTTGTAATGTGTTCTATCTTTGAGTGTTTTTTTATTATTATTTTGTAAAATTAATGCAAAATTAGTCCATATAACATTAATAATGATAACGAATTAACTTATAGCATTTGCTACAGGCTACGTACACTTTGGAACATGCCGTAGCTAGAAGGACGCCTAACTTACAAACAAACTTACATAGTTACAGGATTTCTTTGCTAATCGATTGATTAACTCAATAGTCAAAATAACTCTCACTACTAACACTAATTAGAATTCTAATTGAATCCTCACACACTAATTACTCGTATCTATAAGACCTCTGGTCATGAAAAACCGACCCCTCTAGACGTCGCGCCAAATTTTGAAATATTATGTTCTAGAAGGCGCTGATTAGTAGAAATAAACTACTTGACTCTACTATTCAGAATCTTTTTTCAGATTTGAAATCCATGAAGTATTAAAAAGATACAACTGTATGTAAAATTTGCTGTTCATGAGGACCAAGTTAATCTGTTTGCATATCTAAATCAATAAATGAGGCAGAAGATACAGCAATTTCTTCTTGCAAATATGAACGTTCAGCCTCATCTACTACGTCTCAGGGAATTATACTATCACTATCAATCAATACCCTCACTTCAGCTGGAGTTCAAGAAAAGAATGCCTTTATCTTGTAAATAGTGACACGAAATATATCTCGCTAATTTCCTAAAAGGATTGAATTTATCAGAATCTGATGAGCTTTATCGGCGGAAACTTTCTTTTTCCCATTTCGTGTAACTTAATTAACTGTTCCACACACTCCCTGGGCATTTCATCTTTCGTATTCCCTGGATAGCATGCCCACCTTTCTGACAATGCTCCCACACAAAGTGAAGTAGTTTCACCTCCTACACTGCTTATATCCACTTCAGGACGATTACAGTGGACCAAAGACAGTGTTTGGCTAATAGCTAGTGATTTAGCAGTAATCCCGAATTGATCTTGTTAATTCAACTCAGAATTTGGACGTCGATTGGGTGTAAATAATGGTGCCTTGGAGGATGTAAATGACAAACTCGTTTCAATATTCAATTCATTTACTCCACACGCATTAAGCCTGGACGCTACAACAATTTCTGCCTTGAATATATTGGACGAGCAAATGATTTTAGCAGCATTAACCTCCCATTGAACCTCATGTGTGCTTCGGCTTCTTGTTTTTGCTTTGAACTTTTTCACTAACGTTGAACCATTCAACAGATTGGCATCAAGTACTTTTTCGGTAGTGCCTGCGATCCATCTCTAAATGTTAAGGCCTTGTATATGTCCATTTACGTAGTTATGTCGTTTCCGTCTTCCACAAATGAGTTGAACGCCAAATTCAAATATGAAAAGTGGGTATCCAGTCTCCCTCTACCAGTTTGAGCCTCCGTATAAATCCACTTCTCGACATTGAGAATGTGCCCATCAGTGGAAGACTGCAGTCCAACATTGAGATAGTATATATATATATATATATATATATATATGGGATCAGATCCTGTGAGGCAAAGCACGTTGGATATGAAGACTATTTGTTCGAATATCCTGTAGCATCTCTTTCAGTGCAGCCGCAGCTTGTACATTATCTTATCCTGTGTATCCTTCGACCACATAATCAACGAATTCGTATTGAAATCCAGGAACACCTTCATCGTCACACATTGAACCAAGCAATGACATACCCTTTTTACCAAAGTACTCCACTTGACCTTCCCTGTGGGAAGGCCTGATCGTTAGAAGATATACTCAAATGTTAGAAATATCATTACTTCTTTCCATTTCTGTAAGATTTTCTCGACGCTTTCTTGAATATCATTTGCCGCGATTTTTTCAGGATACTTCATGTTGGTTAATCTTGTCATCATGGACTCGAATATTGAACTGACATATCTTAATCGAATATAGTAGGTTGACAAACCAGCTATTGTTTCGCCTCTTTTAGTCAGAAACTTAATGATATCGTGAAATGTATGCACCCCAACCTGTTCATGGCTATCAAAGGAGTTCTTATAGGCTTTGTGAAGGTCTTCGATACTCCGTCCACCACGTTTATAAACCCGTATATCTGAAAATACGTGGTTGTCAGTCCTTATATTCCTTGTTTGACCAAGCTTTACTTGAAGGCTTCGTTGAATGAACGTAATTGCTATTGCAATCCTCTGGCTGTCCACACGGAAAGTATAATTGTATTTTGTCAGATCTGTTCCACATTCCAGAGTAGCAAACGTCTTTTTTAAGGATGAAAACTTCACTTTTCCCATTGAGTGCTTTTAAACCGGTATACGTTTTTTTTTTGTTTTTTTTTGTTGGTCTGGTAGGCTATTGAATTCGTCGGCGAGCATCTTTTTGCGTGAACGTCGTTCGAGTGAATTTGTCAAAATGCTTTGAGCGACCACGGAAATGTTTCTTCACCCAACAAGTGATAGCTTGCACGAAATGGATTCCGTCGTATATTTCTCATTAGACTGTAGTTTGTCGATAAAATACATCTTCAATTCAAATGGATCGGTCGGATACAAAAGTTGAAATAACTTATCGGTTATTTGCGTGCATAGTTAAACAGCCCTCTGTCTTTGTCTGACACTTTGCCATGAATTAGCTTTATATCCACCTATAGGTAAATATTCCAAAGCTGTGCGATTGGTAAAATCCAAGGAATTGAATATAGCAGTAATGGTTTTAAAGACTTTTGACCTCTCAGGACACTTGTCCTTCTCATTACTCTTCTGTCTCCACTTTCAGCATCATTTCTTCACTTCCAATTAATATGAATCCAAAGGTAAGCAGCATTTTACAAACGCCACAGACGAAGTAGTCTCCTTTCTTTCTTTGTTTATGTTCCTGGCAAGGCATTTTATAAATTTCAGTTATGAATATATTTTTTCAATCAAAAGAAGAAGCTTTTTTAGATTGTATTTTTGGATTATGGTGACGTAGTTTGGCATCTCCAATTCGTTTTTCGACTCTGACGTTTTTTTTTCATAAATTTGGGTCGATTTTTCGCGACCGGGGGTCATAAAGTACCCTCGTTTTCACATATTCCACAAAATATTTAGTAGAATTTGGAAAAAAAAAGAGTAAAGATTATTATATCACCATGAATTTGCTACGTATTCTAGTACTATTAAATCTAGAGTAATTGTCACGAATAGCAGTTTCCTCTAGCAAACAACAAAATTATAACATTGAAAATACAACTTAAAACAAGCTGTTTAGTTTAACAAGTATGTCACGAAAAACGTTTCTTCGTGAAAAACACACATCCTAAAAATAAATAATTTTCTTATGTAAAGTGAAGTATTAAATTTCTATAAACAGTAGCTTTTCGTATACGTCCTGTTAAAAGTAGGGTAAATATTGAAAGAAAGGATTTCGTTTAAAAGTGATAAAAAAAAAACTCGGTTATCTTAAAAATTACTGTGTATTTTCTCATCATTAGATGGCGCCACACGTACAGCTGTAACTTAATTTTATTTAAAATCTTTATTGGCACTTTTATTGCTTGTTATGTGTACCTGTTAAAATGTGTAGCGTTGCACATATTTCCCCTCAGAGAATAGCATAATTTTTAAAACTCATGAATTTTGTTGTAAGATTATTACGATTTTTTTATGTGTGTTTCTGAGTTGATTTTTTAAAATTCATTTTAAATTGTTGGTAATTATGACAAAAATATATGCAATATTTTATTCATATATTAGAAAAAGACAAAAATATTTAAGCTAATCGTACTTTTTAATATTAGTTTTTGCATAAGACTTCTTATATTTCATATCAGGTAATTGATTTTATTTGTTCGTTGTTAATGTAAGGCTACGCAACGGAATATCTGTGCTCTTCCCATCGCAGGTATCGAAACCCAATTGTTAGTGATTTAAGCCCCCCAGACTTAATACTAAGTCACCCAAAGGCCAGTTAATTGGTTAAAGTGAGTTTATTTGTGATTAATAATAATTAGCTCACTACCTCCGTTTATTGTTGAAATTATGAACAAATAAGTAGTTTGGGTAAATTTGTTATTTTATTTTTTTATTTTGTGCTCGGAGCAAGTCTTCATCTAAACAAGATTATGACTATTATGTTGTAAAATAAATTGTTGTTTTTAATTTTAGTGAAAAAATTAACTTTTAAACGCACCGAGAAAATTTGTTTACTGAAAAATGCTGTAAAAATTTATATTTAAATTAAGTAGCACAAAAAAGAGGCATAATGAGTTATTCATTTAAATTACAACAGTGCTTTATTGTAAATTGTACATTAATGGTAATTTAAGCGTTTGAAATGTAGTTTAAAAGCATAAAAAATATGGTTACAGAGCATTTCAGCCATTTAATGTAGATTGTGGTCTTAATAATTCAACTGTGAGCTTACTATTAGCACACATTTCATGTTTGTGTTTTATGTACCTGTAAGAAAGAGATATGGTTAAAAACTAAAGGCCGTTTAGAGTAAAAAATGAGTTGCTATTCTTTTACGCCCCCCCCCAGTAGTACAACGGTATGTCTGCGGACTTACAACGCTAGAATCCGGGTTTCGATACCCGTGGTGGGCAGAGCACAGATAGCTCATTGTGTAGCTTTTTGCTTAATTACAAACAAACAAACAGTATTCTATTACTTTTTTGTCTTATCGGAATAACAATTCCGATAAAACAGCCAGCTTGTTTTGTTAAAAACACAACATCTTTTTGATAAATCTGATCAATTCAGGAGAGCTTATTAAAAAAAAAAAATTTCTGGAATATAATATCTGACTTGACTTGTTTGCAACATAATATCTGCAGTGAATTTATTGCTACGTCATCTAAGAAAAGCAAATAAATGACTCGAGGAAAGATCAATTCACGCATTTAATGGTATAAAACAAGATTCATCACATTTTCGGCTGGGAAACACAATTCTTCAGTTTTTCAATTACCAAATTTAACAGTTCAACCATTCTTAAATATTCATTTTCAGAAACATCATTTGAACTGTGATCCGACCTTTGAACTAGAGGAGATGATAATAGAATCCAAACCACTACATAAAAAGAAGAAAAGGCTTTCAAAACGAAACTGTGGAAAGGAAGGCACTACTGGATCTGGCAGTGGAGAAGTAAGAAAAGTGAGATTTTTGATTAAAACTGGTTACAATCTGTTTAATAGCTAAAAACTATTTTCGTTTCCTTTTAGAAATATGTACAAGGAGAAAGGATTGTGCATAATATTTAAAAAATAACTTACAAGTTTATAAGTGTTATCTAATACGATGTTGTTGTTTTTTATTCTCTTCTTTTATGGCTGTCGTGCATGTCAAATTGATTGCTGTCAATATATCTTAATTTGATCTTAATAAAGTAAAAAGAATTGGAAGAAATCAACCAGATTTGTTGTATCACGTATCTTAGAATTTTGTAAAATATCACTATTACCTATGTACAGTAATTTTACAATAATTTAACAAATCGACTGGTATAAATTATATATATCTATACCAGTTACTCACACGAACAAGGCGGCAATGCTAATGGTAATTAATACTGCTAAACACCTTATTAAATAGTTTCAATTTTAAAATGTTTTCTAATGTGTTTAAACTAAGAATCTCGACGTCATGTAATATTTTAACCATATTTATTAATATAATTTTTTTTAAGGCTATACATTTTCTGATTTTTTTTCTTTTTCCATTGTAGGAAATGACGCCTCTACAGTTACGTCTAGAATCTATTAAAAAGGATTTTATAGTTTACAATAGAGAAAAGTAAGCATTCTATTTGTAAGTTTGGTAATTCTTTGTTTATCAAAAATTTAAAACAACATCTCGAAACGCCACAGTACTGAATTGTTGGAAAGACTGATGAATTGTGATGTTTTTAACTTTGTATCTGAGCAAGGTCAGGAACACAAGACTAAAATAATTTAATGCTTTCTTTTCTGGGTTTGTTACAACTTATTATCACATTCTATGATTTTTGCCATGGTTAATAGCATTTATAATCACCTAACCCTAATAAATAATCGGTATGTATTTTCAGTGTTATGGATACTAATTACGAATTAGTTTCCGCTGCAAATCTGCTGACCTCTTCAGGGAAGTCTCGAAGAGGCGAAATTCAATCCTTAGTCTTCTTATTGTACAGGCTATCAATCACGGAAACGATTAATGCGTGATCGTCATACTGTAAACATATTCAATGATTATTATAATATTTTTGATGAAATAGAAAAGTTTTTACTGGAATCTTCTCCACTTGTGAAGAAAGAATGCATAATGTGAAATAATGTCCTAGTTTTTTGTAGAATAATTAAGAGACTCGCTGATTCCTAAAATCAAAAACTTATTTCGTGCCTCGATGACCCAAGGCAGCCTATGAATGTGTTTACTGAATTCTGAGTTGAAACAAGCAAGAAATTCTACCGGATTACTTCACATGAAGTCACATGAAATATTCAATGATTATTACTTCACTTCACATGAAATATTCAATGATTATTACTTCACATGAAATATTCAATGATTATTACTTCACATGAAGTCACATGAAATATTCAATGATTATTACTTCGCATGAAGTCACATGAAATATAAAATGATTATTACTTCACATGAAGTCACATGAAATATTCAATGATTATTACTTCACATGAAGTCACATGAAATATTCAATGATTATTATAATCTTTTTAATGATGATAATTTATACTCATCACTCTACGAAAAGTAAAATTATGTTCGAACTAAATAAATATTAGCTGTTAGATTTTAGCTGTTAGATTTTCTTGATTACCTAGAGCTCTGTCTAGATTTCTATTCACCTTCGTACCAGGGTTGCCAGATTGGAGGAAAATCCCCCGTTTGTGTTTGTGTGGGAGGGGATAGCGGGAAAGTTTTCATGGGAAAATTGTTTTTCAAATGAAAGGATTCAGATAAAAATGAGGAAATTTTATGTTCTCTAAAATTAGATTTTTATAGATGTTTTAACAACTTAACTTACTTTCTAGGAGTGAGTGATGCAGTAGCAGGAGTGTAGTCGATGTGGGAGCCAGGAGTATGATCCCCTTTCCAGGACAGAGCAAACTATGCTCCCCCCCCCCCGATTTTTGTAAACACCTCTTTTTTTTTCTTTCTCTTTACTGAAAGAAGGAAATAATCTTGATGAGAGGACCCCATTGACCGAATGATAATATGCACTTGAGGAATGAAATGTTTATGTTGAGGATCTATCCGATGTTGGCCAGGTGGTTAAGGCACTCGACTCGCAATCTACGTCCCACCAAACATGCTCGCCCTTTCAGCCGTGGGTGCGTTATAATGTGACGGTCAATCCCACTATTCGTTAGTAAAAGACTAGCCCAAGAGTTGTCGGTGGATGCTGCCGGCCGGTGATTTCCCTCTGGTCGGCATTTTAAAATTAGGAACAATGGTAGATATTCCTAGTATATTTACCTAAACAAACTTTCAACCCAGCTACAAGCACACCTCTCATGCCACAAGTGTTTGTAACGTGACTGACCTCGCCTCTTTACCTTGCATACACCATCTCTCTCTTTATACATACCCACATCGCCAAAGAATTCTCATCTTGCATTGAACTCCCTTAATTGGCCTTTGGCTCGCTCTCGCTGTCTTTTGACACATACACTGGTCAAAATCTTAGATGGATAAAAAGTGGATCTCTGTAACAGTGAGTATATCTGTTTATTGAGGCAAATGCGTGTAGAGTAGCAAAGGTCATTACTAGGGTTCGTCGTTTTGTTAACTTACCTGCTTTTTAAATTAACAGATTTGAGCTGACTCAATGAAACTTATAGAAAAACTACTAACTTAGTCAAGAGTTATTAACGATTTTGCGGAAGCCTGTAGATTCCATGATTTCCGATGAATTCCGTTGTCCACGAATTCGGAGTGCCTCTGTCTATGACCTTGTTCTTGTAAATGACCCGTTGGTTCACAGTCAAATACCTGAGTGTAAATTGTACGGTTGTACTTACAACAAGCACCACAACAAGGATTTGCTTTTTACCAAGTCCTCAAACCTCCTTCAGATTCTAAGAATAATCCAGAAAAGATGGAAATATCAAAGAAATGGCTATATAATATTTCCTTGTGATAAAAACATTTCACTCCTCGTTTTATGGTTATAAATATTTATGTTCCTTAATCGACACATAATTAAACAGACACGTCAGAGGTGGAGTTCCCATTTATCTCAATAAATTGAAATGGGATGAAACATTTTAGTTGATAAAGCTTGAATATATTTATGTTGATCGATTAGAAATTACATACTTAAGCTAATTAAAAGTTTTCGTTTCCGAGTTCCGTATAACTACGATACATGTTTTATGTAAGAAAATTGGTTTAGACCAATTAAAGAAATTAATTTGAAAGATCAGATATAGAGAGTAAAATATTTGGCCTAATATTAATGATAAAATCTGATGGTCTAGTCGTGATGACGGACAAAAGATTGAATTTTACACGCTCCTAATTTGGAATCAAAATGCGCTAATTAAAAGGATTGTGAAAAATCCTCTTCAGTTTAATGTGATTCTATCTCTAATATTAGGCTTATTAGTTTTATGGTTTAAAATCGTAAGAGTAAAACTTATTGTTTACTTTTATAAGTTGCTATTGAAATAACTTAGTGTATTTCGTTTTTCGTAGGGAACTTAAAAAACAAGCCAAGGCAGACGACGATGAATATAGGTAGGCCTATATTAGGAACAGAGTCTGCGTGAACTGATGTAATACATTATTTAAACGCTCTTATTGTGACGTTGAAATATACCTTCAAATATTCTCTCCTTTCAATCAACCATTGTTTTGTTTTTTTCACGTGTTGCATGTGCATTGTTTTATAACAAAGAAAGTTTATGCATGGAAGCCTTCTTACATAAAGGTTTTCACGCACAAAAAATGAGTTCTTCGACATAAACCGTATCCAAACAAAGCAATTGTGAAAGTATACGCAACAACGAAGGAGGACTCTCTCTCGCCCATAAACCTTAGCGTGGTGTAATATGAACATAACACTGATTTTGGTGTTGAGTATTTCTAACCCTCCTTTTTATAATTGAACATAGAAAGAAACATATAAAGCTACGTGATACTTCTTAAAATAAAATATTATTGTTATAAACTATTACTTATCGAATAATATATCAAGAAAACATCGCAACTACTCTTAGAACGAAAGCAAAACTTTCAGATTTAAAGTTCTCAAGAGAATAGCTCTTGCCAGTAAAAAATAATACCTTGGAGTTCCCTCTTCCTTGCATTATAACTCGTGTATCCTAGAAGTCGAAATTTCTCATGGTGACTGTACCATTATAACTCGTGTATCCTAGAAGTCGAAATTTCTCATGGTGACTGTACCATTATAACTCGTGTATCCTAGAAGTCAATAATTCCTTGGAGTTCCCTCCTCCTTGCATTATAACTCGTGTATCCTAGAAGTCGAAATTTCTCATGGTGACTGTACGCTACACTACTCTGATGGAGAAGAACGGAAGTTACTCTTGAAAATCATATGTTCTTCCTAAACGACGTGCTCATACGAAATATGTGCATTGAGAGAATTTATGGCTACAACTAATATTTCACTGATGGGAAATTTTTCCTTGTGTATCTTGTATATAATTATGTATTGAGTTATATTAAAAATTTAGTCAATCTGAGAGTTGTATTCTTTTCACAACTTCCATATATATATATATATGTGTGTGTGTGTGTGTGTGCTGATGCAAAATAGCCAATGGGACAAAGAAATCTCGAATGGTTGGGTCTGAGGTTGCTGTCGAAGAGATTTTATTAGCCAGTGGATACAATTCGAATGCCACTGTTATATTTTATAACTTCTGTAGTCCAAATGTTACATACTGATTAAAGTAATATACAAGGAGAAACCAAACTAATAAAATCACCGTAGTTAAGCTTTTATAGCATATTTTAGAATAAGACTAAGTTATATCGAATAGATAAATTCACAGGAAATGTCGAACCCATTGTTGAAAGCTAGTAATAGCTTAGTTTTTGATAAACGGCTGATCAAGATATAGTTACTATATTAAAAAAAACAAAAACAAGTATGCTATGAGTGTTAAACTGATGTGATTTTAAATTAACAGTGCATAAACCATCAAGTATGTGGTCTGTTTTTTTTTTTTTACAGTGTGTGTTCATATTTACGTTATTCGTGCAGTGATTTAATTGAATGAAGACACATGAAAGAGGGGGATACGTAAGAAAAACAGTGGATTAGTCAATGGAAAAATTAATAATAAATTATCACCACTTACAGTGTTTACACGGTTTGTTCACCAGCTGATTATATTGGCAATAAAAAAGTCGTAGATTTAGTTACCAGACATTAACATATCTGGGTATTAACACAATAACTTGGTAAGCAAAAGAAAAATAGTGAAAACATGTGATATTATTTACT
>NW_013667053.1:120956-123719 GCF_000517525.1 Limulus polyphemus
AAGGAAACCGTAAGCCGAAAACATGTGATATTATTTACTGACAAGGAAACCGTAAGCCGAAAACATGTGATATTATTTACTGACAAGGAAACCGTAAGCCGAAAACATGTGATATTATTTACTGACAAGGAAACCGTAAGCCGAAAACATGTGATATTATTTACTGACAAGGAAACCGTAAGCCGAAAACATTAATATATTATCGAATTCTTCAGAGATGTGAAAACTATAAGCCATTGAATATTTTTTCTTTGTTATTTTATTCAGTTGTTTTGCTTTTGTTGTGTTATCCAAAATTATATTTAACTGACAGAGATGAAATTCTCACAGTTGTGTATTTCAATTTACGTTTGTACGTTCAGGTTATTTGCCATAATAGACTATACAAACACCATTTTACCATCTTAGTTGCGAAATAAAACATAGTATTAGCTACAAATTTATTTCATTTCTAGTTTCTCCAGTTTAACTAATTAACCCATAGTTAACTTTTCTGACACGTTTTGCTGATAATGTAGATGTAAATAACATTATAAATATTCAATAGTGTTGCTACAAGTTTTGGCCAGAGGGGGCACAATCTTAAATCGACAGGTCTAGGTAATATTCCTTAACAAATTGTATTTTTAATAATTACGAAAGTGGATATAGTTATAAAATGTTTCAGGGGGTACGTCATTCAGACCCTTGGTAATGCAGTCTGTCTCTTCAGGAACTGAAAAAACATCATGACAATGTAACATTTTTACTGGAACTGAATAAACCGTCGCAGAATGATCTGACGCGTGGGAACATTTCTTATAATAAAGCCTTTGAAGTTCACATACTTTGCCTTCAGCAGTCTGTTTTCACTTCTGCCACCATTCTTTAGGTTAAAAAGTAGTGTTACCATCTGACAGATGTAATCTCATAGTGTATACTTATCAGGATTTAAATTCGCAGATTGTATATTGTGAGAGTGTGCTATTGAATTATCTACACAATAATAGGCGTAATATATGGAATAAAAACCATGTAAACTGTAGAGTTTCTTCCATATTCCTCTTAATCTGTCTATTTCTTATTCAAAATCAGAGGTATGTAAAAATAGCATTTAAGAGCTATCTTTTGCCTCCCACAAGTCACTGCTTAATAGGCCTCTCGACTAATTCCATAACTCGTAATATCTACAAACTATTTATTTAATAATTTATCAAAAGAATAAATATTCCCAATTTTCATCAATTTGTAAGCTAGTATATATTTGCATTTCACAATTTGTTAATGAATATGTACAATTAAAAAAAAAGAAGACAAAATATGCATGGTAAGAAACTATCTCATCCTGCATACATACCAGAAGTATTGGTTATGAACTAAATGTGTAATTGACATGCAATACTTAACGGTCTTAACATTTGTAAAGTAGGTTTAAAGCTTTTAATCTTTACGATAACACTTAATTTAATGATTATCCAAAAACATTGTTTAGTTGTACTGGTCATCTATGGAGGATTTCTTTTTATATTTTTGGGCGCGTGTTGGCCCTGGATTTCAGAGCTGTTGTTCCTGATTCGAATCCGCGCGAGCCACGAAACTTCCATCCTCCAACATTAAATTGTGGGTGCGTTGTAACAGTGACAACCAATCCCTTAGCATGGTTGGTAGTTCAAAATTAGGAACAGCGTTAGCAACCTTCGTAGATTTGCGATAAAATACAAGTACTTAATAATTTTACCTTATATCATAATAGAAAGTGGAAGTGAGCATGCGCAACTCTATGTTATTCGACTAAAGAGAAGAACTGGCGGTTTATTGACGAATATCCACATATATATATATATATATTATTTTAACCGCTCTCTATAACAGTGAACTGAAACAATTATAGTATTCTTGCAATAGCACAATTTAAGCTGAAGTTTTTAAATAATGTGTAGTTAATTTACATCCCATTTTATGTTCCTATCGCGTGATTACGCGCGAACTTTAATAAATCATAAATTGTTTACTGGAAATTCCACTTGAGAGCGCTACGCTGTTTTATTGGTTTATAGGACCACGATAATAACTTGAAATACTCATCCGTGTTTGGACTGTGCAGTGTACATCTTTAATATGTCATTCTTTTAATCAACCAATTGTTAGAGCACATGAACTTTTCACGATATGTGGTATCAACTTCAACCTCGAAGAGACACGTTTATCAGAGTGCTGCTTGAGTGCAAATACACGAAACAATTGAGGAAAGTAGAGCACATGAACTTTTCACGATATGTGGTATCAACTTCAACCTCGAAGAGACACGTTTATCAGAGTGCTGCTTGAACCTCAATTGTTTCGTGTATTTGCACCCATATCGTGAAAAGTTCATGTGCTCTACTTTTATATGGAGTGTGTATTTCACTTTATCAGTTCTATTAAGTTTTCTTCTCTATCGACATAATTAATAATTATTTCATCGATTGCTATATTTGGGGACTATTTTTACCCTTTATTGCCAATGGTTGTGATTGTAAACACGAGACAAAACTATCAATTGGGTGAAAATAGAAACATCCGTTAATATAATGACCGCTACTTTCCTCAATTGCTTCGTGTATTTGCACTCAAGCAGCACTCTGATAAACGTATTTCTTCGAGGTTGAAGTTGATACCATTAAATATATATGTTCATCAACTTCACAAACGCCATCTGGGTTCGGATCCCCGTCACACCAAACATGCTCGCCCTTTCAGCCGTGGGGGCGTAATAATGTGACGGTCAATCCCACTATTCGTTGG
>NW_013667053.1:124694-135165 GCF_000517525.1 Limulus polyphemus
CGTGTTGTAGATTAAACACGTACACTCCAACACTGTCGTGTTGTAGATTAAACACATACACTCCAACACTGTCGTGCTGTAGATTAAACACGTACACTCTAACACTACCGTGTTGTAGATTAAACACATACACTCTAACACTGCCGTGTTGTAGATTAAACACATACACTCTAACCCCTAGTCCTATAACATTTTTTTAAATTATCTGCATTGTGACTCCCACTGAGATAAAGGGGGGGGACAGACCCTTATTGGATAGTTCTGCTCCTAGCAGCCTCCCCTAGTCCTATAACATTTTTTTAATTATCTACATTGTGACCCCCACTGATATAAAGTTAGTTTTTGCTCCCCTTTTACGCCCTCAGATAAAAATTCCTAAAAACGCCACTAAAAGTGCGTGTCAGTGTGTATGATATTACAATTATCAAAGAGCACTGTACAGAACACACGGAGCGTCGTCGAACGTTAGGCTTGATGTGCTGATTAAGACGACAGTAAAGAACCTTCGGTAAGAGTTTTTGAAACTCCCCGGACCTCGTCCACGTTTTCCTGAATATAACTCATGGTTCCAAGTGTGCCTCTGGGGAGCTTCAGTTCCCCCTACAACACGTAATTCTTGGATATAATTATTTTAAATAGAGGATATACTTGATAAGTATCATATCTGTAGAGCTTGCAAAGTTTAAACCGCAGCTACTACTAAATAACAAGTCTTTAATACGTATCCACACACACACGCATAAAATTAGTACAAATCTATATTCTACCTTTCTCTCGTTCATGAATATTTTAATTTCAAACTCATATTTATCCTAAAGTTGATATACAAGCAGACTTTATGTTATCAACTTATTTAATATCTTTTTCAATTCTTTTCAAAAAAAGGCCCGGCATGGCCAGGTGGTTAGGACGCTCGACTCGCTATCCGAGGGTCGCGGGTTCGAGTCCCCGTCACACCAAACATGCTCCGCCTTGGGGGCGTTATAATGTGACGGTCAATCCCACTATTCGTTGGTAAAAGAGTAGCCCAAGAGTTGGCGGTGGGTGGTGATGACTAGCTGCCTTCCCTCTAGTCTTACACTGCTAAATTAGGGACGGCTAGCGCAGATAGCCCTCGTGTAGCTTTGCGCGAAATTCAAAAACAAACAAACGCCATCTACTGAGAGGTAAATAACTTGCACGTGTTGTATCACGGCATGTAAAACGTAAGTTTAGTGCGACGAAACAGTCTCGGACGAGAGAATTAAGTAGAAGAATGAAGAACGTTGTTTGTCTTGTTTCCTCAGAAATAATATAACCCGAGGTTAAAGTACTTAAAGGATAAAGTTGGTAGCTTGTTGACGAACAGAGGAAATAAGGTTATGTTCGTTTTAGAACAAACCCACATTGTATTTTCTGCTGTACCCACCGTGAGGAATCGAACCCCAGATTTTAGCGTTGTAAGTCCGTGAACTTACCGCTGTCTCACTGGAGGATAGGAAATAAGGTCAATTAATGCTGCAATGGAGATAACTTTGTTCCATAGCTGTAATAAGACGAATATATTCCGTTATTGTAAAAAAATATGGATGAGAACACATTCTTTCACCCTTATGTAAATCAAGTTTGTGATTTACAGGGTAGAATTCATATTAATGTATGTATATATATAAGGATGTGATCTTCTCGAGTGTAATAAATATACATGAATTCAAAGCACCACCAGGTTCAAAATATCGTATATTTATATTTTCTTATTTCGGCAGGTTGGTAGCGCTTTCTCTGCTATAGAGCTTTAGCACTGCTCTTCAGTCAACGGCTCTTCTTGTAGTGTTAAATGTACACGAGACAATCAGTCTTGCACTCTTTAAATAGTAAATTTTAACCCTGGTGTACACTTAGTGATGACAGATCATATATATATATATTTCTAGGAATTAAATATTAGAACTTGCAATCACATTAATGAAAAAAAATTAAATGGTTTACATGAAGGAGAAAGAAAAATGAGGTAAACGGTTTATGAGACAGTAACCGAGAAAATAAGAAATACAAGTTTACTTATCACTTGTATAACCACAAACTGAATGAAAATTACAAGTTATGGTAGTACCTGTTGTACTTTGAAAGAAGTCGTACAAATTTATCCAAATAGCTAATTTTTTCACAGAATAGTTACCATAGTTGGCTGATAAACAGTTAGTATACGAAAAATATTTAGTTACGTTACGCTATCCTGTCTCTTAAGTGTGTTTTATTTTAGCGCAAATCTACACAGTAGACTACCTACACTTTCTCCACTACTAAGGATTGAATCCCAGATTTTAGCGTTGTAACTCCATAATCTTGCCGCTGACCACTGGAAGACCTCTCGAACTTTAACGCTTAACTGCCATTTACCGAAACTTCACAATTGCGGAGGTCTGCGAGGGCATACTTATGCCACTGGATGTACGGTATAAGACAATAAAAAAGATGGGTTTTATAAATCATTGGTCGTATCTTAAAGTTGTGGTTTAATTTCTGAGGATGATAAAATTTTATTTATGGTTGTTTTGTGAATTAAGTTGTGATTTTAACACATTCATCTCTATTTTTAAAAGTCTATTAAGAGGAACAAACATTTTTAGCTGAAAGATGTCTTGATGATCCATATTTATTGTGTAGGATCATGGAAAGAATTCTCATGAGTTCTGTAAACTTGATTGTGGGGTGCCTTGCATTCAAATGTACATGATTGTGAGGTGCATTGCATTCAAATGTGAAACAAAGCTATCGATGTAATTCATTTCCTTAAAAAACCGTTAAAAGGGTCATGTATTTAATGGATCCAGAAAATTGGAAGATGAGTTAAATGGAAATGGCTAATTTTTTTCAATTCTCACCATGAAACAAAAGTCCCCATGCTTAATCTGTTGATGTGGCCATAATGACACATTCTGCAATAAAAAAATTTATAGGAAAAGCAGAAAAGTGAAAACATTATTTACTGATGGAGACATTTTACAAAAGATCTGGGATTGAAATCATTTTGAAAACATTTAAGAGCACAGTTAACTGCTTCTTCAACAGGCACTTGAAGAGATCTGCACATTTAACTGCTTCTTCAACAGGCACTTGAAGAGATCTGCACAGTTAACTGCTTCTTCAACAGGCACTTGAAGAGATTTTTTTTACGTCAAAATAATTTCTAATTGTTAATATATGGCCTACTAAAATACATAAACCAAATGTTTCTATACGTCCTATTTCTAATTGTTAATATATGGCCTACTAAAATACATAAACCAAATGCTTCTATACGTCCTATAATTTCTGCTGTTAAAGCTTATAACTAGAATCTCGGAAAATTCCTGGTTTGGGTATTTATTTGCCCATTATATCACCAAACTTCTTCTTTTGTCAAAAACCCTGAATCTTTCACCACACATCTAAAAGATTCTGACCCTTTTGGGTCAGTTTCTAATTGTTAATATATGGCCTACTAAAATACATAAACCAAATGCTTCTATACGTCCTATTTCTAATTGTTAATATATGGCCTACTAAAATACATAAACCAAATGCTTCTATACGTCCTATTATACTTTTGAGTCATGTATTCAAACACGAAGGAAGAAGCTTATAATTGTTCTTAAATCTTGTAGACACTTGTCGGTAAGGTTCTCGGATGTAAGATTACCACAGTCCTTACATGTAATTTGATACATGGAAATTGAAGTGCCCTTGTCAACAAACTTGTGTGATACAATTTGACCTCGTTTTCTTGCTGGTTGGAGGGAAGAAATTTCCACATATAAATTCACGTCTTATTACGTAATTCTTTTTAACTGAGTTTTTTGGACGACATTTAAAAGTCTGTCGATATATATGATATAATACGATAAAAAGATGATTTTTTTAAATCGTTGACCGTATCTTCTGGTTGCGATTCATTTTCTAATTGTTAATATATGGCCTACTAAAATACATAAACCAAATGTTTCTATACGTCCTACTCTTGTTTTTTCGGACGTTAAAATCATTGACAGAGAAAATACTAAAAATACAAGAAAATCAAAGAATCTCTCTTTATTAGAAAGTAAAAACATGGCATTAACCAGTATTTGGTATGAAATAATATTTAATTTAATTTTCCCCTTTCTAACAATTTTGTTTGACTTGCTTTTATTTTGTTGCTTAGCGATGTAGTATCACTGTTTTGTTCTGTTATTCAAATATATTCACCTGATTATTCTAGGTAAGCCTAACGAAACGTGGTGTTTTAAAAAATAAAGTAAAAAAAGAATGTTTTTTAAAACATGATAACTAGTTTTATCCGTAAACAAACTTTACTTAGTCATGCTTTTATTTTGTTGCTTAGCGATGTAGTATTACTGTTTTGTTCTGTTATTCAAATATATTCACCTGATTATTCTAGGTAAGCCTAACGAAACGTGGTGTTTTTAAAAATAAAGTAAAAAAAAATATGTTTTTTAAAACATGATAACTTGTTTTATCCGTAAACAAACTTTACTTAGTTACTGTATTCCTGTTCCATACAGAGACTTATCCCAGCTACTATGAAACTTTCCGCTGCTCAGAGAGTTGTAACTAATTGTTGTTCTTTGTATTCTACTTCAGAAATTAAACTTCAGGTTGAATGTTTTTGTTTGTACATCCTTTTGTTTCGGCAAGCCTGCGAAGCGTAACAGAAAGCAATCAAATAATAATTCTACTTCTAATTGTTACACTGTACTTTTATTGACGTTCTTACATAAATATGACTATTTGATGGTCCAAAAGACAGTCCTCAATTTCAGCTAAAACTCTAATTTCACTAATTATTTAGAGAACTTTCTAGCTATTCGGAAACCACCAGTTCCTAAAAAACAACATAGAGAACTTGCTAGCAAAAGGGAAACTAAGCCAGCTTCTAGGAGGCCTAGCTATTCACTTAGAGACCTTTTTATATACTCATAATCTACATAGTTGTACGCTAGTTACTGGGGTCTCGGTAGTTACTAGGATAATTTGTTTGTCACTTGTAATTTATATGGTTGTAATTATTTAACTAATCCGCGATGCGTGCGAGAACGATAATATGTATTTAACTTGAAAAAACATGTTACTCGAGAACTTAGCGCATCTAACTTTCACATACGTTACTGGCTGGTATTGGTAATCATACTATGAACATGCAATACGGGTCAGGAACTTTGTGTCTTGGTGAGTTTAAAAAGAATATATGTGTTTTATCACAATTCTGGAAACATTTAAGAGATTTACCTTCTGGTAAATTTTCACCTTTTTAGATGAATCTTACTGTTTCTGTATGTTCTTACATAAATACGATTGTTTTAGTTCAACAAAACGGTCCTCAACTTGGGTTAAAACCCTTGTTCCATAACCTAATCGTGAAATATAGTGATTTGGAAACAAGCTTGACTGGATTTATGATATTTGTATGGAGACCTGCAGTCTTAAGTATGCATTTTCTTTTTCAACGTTAGAGCTAGCACATGCATTAAGGAACGATAAGTGGTAAGATACAGTGCATAAGACTTTCCATTAGTAAAATGAGAACGGCTACAAACGAGTGTAAAGGAGTTTGAACCGTCAGTAAAATCATGGAAATGTTCTTTTTTTATCTTTTAAAGTTAGGAAATTGAATTTATATGACAGTTCCTATTACCTTGACCAGTAGTGGCCTACTGGTTAGCATGCTTGGACTGAGAACTCAAAGTTTCGGGGTTCACTACCCGTTGCTACAAAAACTCGGTCCGCATTTTGGACAAGCGGGTGATCCATAAGATTGACGGACAAATCCTATTATTCGATCTGACGAGAGTTGGCGGAGGGTGGTGTTAAGTAGCTGCATTCATTTTATATTCTATCAGCTCAAAATTAGGGACAGGTATGTGTTGATAGTCTTTATGTGCTTTGCTCGAAATTCTGAAACAAACGAACCCTATTAGATATGTCTTTTCCTGGTTTGTGGGAGGTAGCTTACATAAAAAAAGAATAAGAAGCTTCTCTCAGTATTCAGACATAATTAGAAATAGTTTTACCCATGTTAAAAGCTCTCAAAACATGAAGATATAAATAAACATCCAGTTGCCAAGTCACTGACCAGGAAAATGTAGCAGAAAACGTTAAGGCAATACACCTTCCCTTTTCCTCGTGTGGTTGTTTATTTTCGTGTTCATTTCTTCAGCTACATATATAGCATTGTACCTAAGACAGTTAATAAGTATTTTTTGTCAGCTCAATGAACTATTAAGCTGGTGATTATAATGAAAAACAGACATCTCTAAATCGCGAGGTTCAAGCGATCATAAAATGGTTTAACTGAAAAATTTCTCCACTACCCTTGTTTTTTCTATTTAAAAATGTTTCTGCTTTCCTCGAACTAAACCACCGATGCTTGCTTGTAGAATTTTCCTGTTTGTTGTTGTTTTCTCTTTCACTATCAGCAGTTCATTCTTTGTCTTTCCTGTAGAATTTTAATACATATCAATTTATTTATGTTAAGAAAGTCCACAATATTGTTGGAGCGATTCAATATTTACTTTAAGACAGTTTAAGTGTTTATTTGATTAGGTAGTTTTATCCATTCTCTTGGACTTTAACAGGAAACTATTAACTTCTCAACCTAAATAACGTTCCTTATAGGTCGCGGGAATTTGAAAATACGTCTTTGTTTATGTTATACTACAGTTCAAAGAACTTGGCGAAACATAAATCAAAAATTACCTATTTTGAAATATTAACGACAGACAGCGCCACTATTTTTATCATGGTTTTGGGAATGTTGTTTTAAAAGTAATTAAGGAAAAAACCATGCTAAATTAAAACATATTATTAATTAGTTCTAAAACATAGATGCTCACTATTCAATCAACTGATACACATACATTTCTATATGTAAAAAAAAGAAGTCAACTTTGTATCAAATCCATCAATGATTCCAATATGAATTGTATTAACGTAAGTTAGTAACACTAGAATTATCGATGGGGTCCGTATTTTTTATGACTCCATCGTCATTTCCAATCAATTTTTATGAATTATTAATGCACCAAATTGATTGTGAGCCCATGATTTTGTTGGTTACATGGTCCATAATAATATATGAGACACACAAAATCAAAAGCTCTTATACCTTAAGGGTTGCAAGAGCGTTTTACTTTGTATTACGAATTTAAAAACATGTACTTCCTACTCCAATATTCTACGTTATCAAGATTAACAACATTTTGTATGCAGAAAACGTGCTGCTTTTGTACTCACACGCTACAAACAAAGAATTTATATATTTACATGGGAGGGGGAATCGCACCTCTGATCCCTGACACTTCTCAATCTGGTTTATAGATGTAAAGCAAATCTGTGCGGCAATCTAATAGGAAGTATCTAATTATAAGTATTAGACCTAAATGAAGCAAAATAAAAAGAAGGTACTAAAGAAAAAATCAAGTAATGTAATCGCACTAAACAAACAAATAAAGGCCCGACATGGCCAGGTGGTTAGGGTGCTCTGAGGGTCGCGGGTTCGAATCCCCGTCACACCAAATATGCTCGCCATTTCAGCCGTGGGAGCGTTATAACGTGACGGTCAATCCCACTATTCGTTGGTAAAAGAGTAGCCCAAGAGTTGGCGGTGGGTGGTGATGACTAGCTTCCTTACCTCTAGTCTTTCACCCATATTAGGGACAACTAGCGCAGATAGCCCTCGTGTAGCTTTGCGCGAAATTCGAACAAACCAAACCTGTTACCTTTTTATATATTATTTATCACATGTTATTTGTTAACAGTTTCAGATCTATTATCCGCTCTGTTTTCAACATTGACATAATATATTTTCTTGTAATTTACTTTCATAACTGTCAAAAAGTAGATTTGATTTTGTTTGTTTTTGGTTAAAGCACAAAGCTACACAATGAGCTAACTGTGCTGTGCCATCACGGGTATCGAAACCCGGTTTTAGCGTTATATGTCTTCTGAGTTACCCTTTGTTGGACAGAAACTTTATGGTTAAAAAACGATTGACATATTACAACAACATTATACTTCTTGAAGACACTCTGTTTGTTACTTTCAATTTTCCTTTTTTATTAGCTCTTATATTACATCTTTTATCATATATATATTACATCGTTTATCATATATATATATTACATCTTTTATCATATATATATTACATCTTTTATCATATATATATATTACATCTTTTATCATATACATATTACATCTTTTATCATATATATATTACATCTTTTATCATATATATATTACATCTTTTATCATATACATATTACATCTTTCATCATATACATATTACATCTTTTATCATATACATATTACATCTTTTATCATATATATATTACATCTTTTATCATATATATATATTACATCTTTTATCATATATATATATATATATTACATCTTTTATCATATATATATATATATATTACATCTTTTATCATATACATATTACATCTTTTATCATACATATATATATTAAATCTTTTATCTTTTCTTTACGTTTGAAGATCTTTTGTTTGATTTTTACCATTCTGGCATTTTGTTCTCACAAGTTTGCCCTTAAGTGAATAGTGATAAGCTCTAGAACTCATACTCTAAAAAATAGGGGATCGATACCTGCCACTGGCAGTGCAGATAGCTCATGGTGTAGTTTTGCACTTAAACACAAACATACAAAAAGTCTCGCCAGTCTTCACAGACGTCCGGAAAGTTTAAATTACAAGCCCTAAATGTGATTGTAAGTGTTAGAACGGTTCTCAAAATAACAACAGTTTCCAATTAATGATTAAAATGTTGCCGTTTTTATTAAAATCGGATAACGCCGCCAAGTTTTCTTGCGTTTTTCCTTTTTTGTAAGTCATAACAAATTTTGTTCATTCGGAGAACACCTGAAATGTTAGGCCAAAGCCGAATTTCTGCCTATGCCCTCAGAGTATGTAAATGTATAACAACTACCTTTTCCTTGTAGAGAATTGTTACTTTAAACTGTTTATGTGGTGTCGTTTAACACAGAACTTTGGAAAATATAAAAAAGAAAACTACTTGTTTCGTAAAGAACGTTTTTACTGATATTAAAAATTTATATACTAGCTGGTCCATACCCGTTCAACACGTAGGGATGATATAGGGTCCCTAGGGAGTGACAAAGTCTGATCAGTGGGGCCTGAAATTCGCCTGTCATAAGACGGGTACAGACACACATCCATATACTTTTATCAAATAATGGTTTCGTTAGATATGCATCTTCCTTCCTTTTTGTTGCATTCAGCTATAAGTTTTCAGCTTTATTATGGACCGACATGGAGTAAATACTTTGGTTTACTTTTATCTGAAAGTGTGCCTACTTACAGTTTTTGTCTAAAACTTGAATACTAGAGACGAACATTTAATTTTGCTTTGTTATCAACGGTTCCCTGTTTAAGATATAAACAATACGAAAATTCTAAATTTTCATTATTCTAACAGTGATAAACATTGTCTTTAACCTTCTCATTTAGTGTAGCGTGGATATAGCTAACTACTCAGTACAGTTTCATAGTGTAGCGTGTGTATAGCTAGCTACTCAATACAGATTTATAGTGAAGCGTGTGTATAGCTAGCTACTCAATACACTTTCATAGTGTAGCGTGCGTATAGCTAGTTACTCAATACAGTTTCTAAGTGTAGCGTGAATATAGCTAACTACTCAGTACAGTTTCATAGTGTAGCATGTGTATAGCTAGTTACTCAATACAGTTTCAGTGTGTAGCGTGTGTATAGCTAGTTACTCAATACAGTTCCATAGTGAAGCGTGTGTATAGCTAACTACTCAATACAGCTTTATAGTGTTGCGTGTGTATAGCTAGTTACTCAATACAGTTTCAGTGTGTAGCGTGTGTATAGCTAACTACTCAATACAGCTTTATAGTGTTGCGTGTGTATAGCTAGTTACTCAATACAGTTTCAGTGTGTAGCGTGTGTATAGCTAACTACTCAATACAGCTTTATAGTGAAGCGTGTGTATAGCTAGTTATTCAATACAATTTCAGTGTGTAGCGTGTGCATAGAGCTTCTAGCTTCGTATGACAATTTCATATCGCGTGAACAGATTGGTAAATAGTTGTGTTTAGTTAAATATCAATGTGAACGTCTTTAGAAACGCGAATTGAATGTAGCACTTGAAACTGTATTGAGTAGTTAGCTATACACACGCTACACTATGAAACTGTATTGAGTAACTAGCTATACACACGCTACACTTAGAAACTGTATTGAGTACCTAGCTATACACACGCTACACTATGAAAGTGTATTGAGCAGCTAGCTATACACACGCTTCACTATAAAGCTGTATTGAGTAGCTAGCTATATACATGCTACACTATGAAACTGTATTGAGTAACTAGCTATACACACGATACACTATGAAACTGTATTGAGTAACTAGCTATACACATGCTACACTATGAAACTGTACTGAGTAGTT
>NW_013667053.1:136165-139443 GCF_000517525.1 Limulus polyphemus
CATGATAACTACTAGGTACGATAACTAGGCATGATAACTACTAGGTACGATAACTAGGCATGATAACTACTAGGTACGATAACTAGGCATGATAACTACTAGGTACGATAACTAGGCATGATAACTACTAGTACGCCCAATCAATGAAAAAAAAAGTACTTATTATTGAAATAGGAATTAATTTCCTTAATTAATGTGGATGCTTTTAATATATTTTCACTGTACAAAAATTACCAACACGTACAACAATGTTTTAACAAGTTGTGTGAATTCGAATCCAAAGCTATCTGTGCAAGAAACAGCTTTCTCAAGTCTTACTCTTGCCAAACCTCTTGCGAAGCCTTACCATTGATGGAAGGATAGACATGGAGTATATATACCCTGATTTATCCATATCCCCTTTTTGTATAATGAAACTGGTCTCCTGAAACGAGCGCTTTTCAAACGAGACTCAAAACTCGAGCGCTTTCGAATATTTCACCATTCTTCTATGTTATCCTGCAGAAGGATAGTGAAGAGTTGGCAGTAGTTGATGTTAATTAGCTAATTTCCCTCTAGTCTATCAGTTCTAGGCCCGGCATGGCCTGGTGATTAGGGCGCTCGACTCGCAGGATAGTGAAGAGTTGGCAGTAGTTGATGCTAATTAGCTAATTTCCCTCTAGTCTATCAGTTCTAGGCCCGGCATGGCCTGGTGATTAGGGCGCTCGACTCGCAATCTGAGGGTCGCGGGTTCAAATCCCCCTTCCGCTAAACATGCTCGCCCTTTCAGTCGTGGGGGCGTTATAATGTGACGGTCAATCTCACTATTCGTTGGTCCTAGTAGTTATCATGCCTAGTTATCGTACCTAGTTGTTATCATGCCTAGTTATCGTACATAGTAGTTATCATGCCTAGTTATCGTACCTAGTAGTTATCATGCCTAGTTATCGTACCTAGTTGTTATCATGCCTAGTTATCGTACCTAGTTGTTATCATGCCTAGTTATCGTACCTAGTAGTTATCATGCCTAGTTATCGTACCTAGTAGTAGTTATAATATACTTCTCTCTTATAGCTGTATTGAGTAGCTACACATATGTTTCACTATGAAACTGTATTGAGTAGCTAGCTAAACATGTGTCTTACTGGATATGTGTTATACGCTTCAAAGTACTGATTGTATCTCTTTAATGTATAATATCAATATTAGGCTTTTTAGGTATAGTCGATTATTAAACATTACTTTCAGTGACTTCACCTACATATATAATCTGTTGTCTCGAGTGTCTATTTTTACTGATAAGTTGTATCAGACTTTACTAAAAGCTAGAGTTGATATACAAAACCAAAAACAAACACATTCACCTGTGTACTAAGTTCTTAGGAAGTAATTTCCGTGAAAAAAAAAGCAGAATAGTAATGGAGGAAAAATGCAGATAATTATTTCTGGATCAACAAATCAAGTTCCAACCTACCAGTGATCTCTTCATGAGCTACTCTCGTCATCAGCGTAAAGCACTATGTGTATAAGTATATATATTATACATTAAAGTTACTTTCTTTAGCCCAGTGGCGCCATTTCAACAAGATTTCGGGGTGGAGGTGCAAAATTGAGCCATAATTTCTACAAAATACATTAACTGTTGATCACTTAGCACGTTTCTGAGCTTATACATCAATTGTAATAATTACGTCAAAGACAGAGGGTTATAAGAAACAAAAGAACATAGAAATTTCTACATTATTCATATTAATATTAGTAATTTCCCATTAACCAGACGTTTTACATTTCTCAAAAAATATATAAAATAATAATAAGTCTTAGGTGGCGGCTGCTCCATCCACTGATTTAGCATATCCGACATGCCCTGAAATAAGACAAAGTACTTAGAAGCGTTTAAAATAACAATTGTATTCCTAATGCTCTGCAGAAAAGTATTCTAAATCCTGGTCTTAAAGACCGGATTCAGCCAGACGGTATTCCCAGCTCGGTATACTTGCTCTTACCTGTTCAAGATATCCCCAAGCAAGGCACGTGGTCTAGTTTACCCATATGGGTCAATGTCCTCAAAATCTGTTTCGCCGGCACTCTGGAGCTTAAGTGCTTCTAAAATACTTTAGTTTTCTGACGTTTTCATCAATACCTTCTGTCATCAACCCGGGGTCAGTACTCTCTTAAAAGTAAAAATAGTGTCTGTTTTGAATTTTACGTGTAGTTGTCTCTGAATGGGACTGGTGTACATTTTTATTTCTAGTAAAAGACAGAATGAAATAAAAAAAATTGATATACTGGTTAATTTTAAACACTTACGACTAAACACATGATTGAAACATACCGCTTATCGTGCTAGAATAAGAGTAATTTAAATTTACTAACTATAACACCAAACAACACGTGTTTTAATTATTGAAAGATTTATTGTTCTAACATAATTCAAGTTCATTGTGATATTGAAATTGTAAAAATCAAAATACTATTTGTATTACGAAGATTAACACATACGACACACGAGCTAAATGTCCCGGTCGGAAATCCCTAAAGTTCAGGTATAGTCATCCCTGAAATAGAGCTGCTGACCGAAGGGGGAGAGCAACCAGTCAGCAGCAGCCACCACCTTATACGTTGGTTATACCGAATAGCGGGGTTGACTATAAAACACCCACAATTTCTAAGTGTAGCGTGTGTATAGCTAGTTACTCAATACAGTTTCAAAGTGTAGCGTGTGTATAGCTAGCTACTCAATACAGCTTTATAGTGAAGCGTGTGTATAGCTAGCTACTCAATACACTTTCATAGTGTAGCGTGTGTATAGCTAGCTACTCAATACAGCTTTATAGTGAAGCGTGTGTATAGCTAGCTACTCAGTACAGTTTCATAGTGTAGCATGTGTATAGCTAGTTACTCAATACAGTTTCATAGTGTATCGTGTGTATAGCTAGTTACTCAATACAGTTTCAAAGTGTAGCGTGTGTATAGCTAGTTACTCAATACAGCTTTATAGTGAAGCGTGGGTATAGCTAACTACTCAGTACAGTTTCATAGTGTAGCATGTGTATAGCTAGTTACTCAATACAGTTTCATAGTGTATCGTGTGTATAGCTAGTTACTCAATACAGTTTCATAGTGTAGCGTGGGTATAGCTAGTTACTCAATACAGTTTCAAAGTGTAGCGTGTGCATAGCTAGTTACTCAATACAGTTTCTAAGTGTAGCGTGTGTATACCTAGCTACTCAATACAGTTTCTAAGTGTAGCGTGTGTATACCTAGCTACTCAATACACTTTCATAGTGTAGCGTGTG
>NW_013667053.1:140220-153621 GCF_000517525.1 Limulus polyphemus
CTAGCGCAGATAGCCCTCCTGTAGCTTTGCGCGAACTTCAAAAAACAAACAAACCGATTTGCTATGTTTACCATATCATCATTAAATAATTTTATTTATTGCCTTGAAAGTGACGTTTTGGATAGTTTTTGAGAATCTTAATTGCGTTTTATGTATACAGTGCGTTTTTGGCCTGGAAAGATATAAAATTTTGATACAACACATAATGTAATTTTACTGTTTTTCTTTATTATCTTGAAGTTTTTGTATAAGTTATCATTTAGTTCCTTACATACGAAATTAAAAATTAAAACGGTATTTTTTCCCCGAAACTCCTTTGTTTTTCAAAATATAACGTCGTTCCAAGCAAAATACTTTGTTGCTAGGGTGATAGCTTTGATCAATAATAAATATATACAAAGATTGATATAGTTCAAAGTGTAACAGTATTTTTTTGCAATATTTCTAGGTATGTTACCTTTATGCTAAGGATAATGGTTTGATAGGCCAAATTGTGTTTAGAGCATTAATTTTCACTTTTTCGTACTTAGAACATATATGTCTGGCAAAACAATTTTGGGATACCCAACTGATGAGCTATGATAGAGTGGCGAAATAAGCTATTTGTAGTTTCCTTTTTAATTGTTATCATTATCGTAATATCGAAATGTAGCAGCTTTTCAAAGACGAACTCGCCCATATTTCACGAGACAAAGTGTGATACTTGTTTGTTAGACTTCATGTGCGTGATAGGTAAAGAGCACGCGATAATCGAAACGAGGTCAAGAGCGAAGTCAACTGTAAACAACGTTACAAATGAAATTTTTATTACATTACTGTCGAGGCTGTTACTTTTTTGTTTCTTGTTTAGCGCAAAGCTACATAATGAGCTATTTGTTTTGTGCCCACCGTGGGTATCAAAACCCGAGTTTTAGAGTTATCAACCTTCAAACTTACCGTTGAGCCACGGGGAGGGGCAAGGCTGTTGAAATTTATCATTGTTTCTGTTAAAAGTTTTTATATAAATCAAAATATCTGAGCCATACTTGTTAAGATAAATATTAAAAGTTTGTACTCAAACAAATATGAACGATTTATAAGTAGGAAGTATTATATCAAGGGGCCAGGCACTCGACTTGCAATCTGCGGGTCGTGGGTTCGAATCCCCGTTCCACCAAAACATGCTCGCCCTTTCAGCCGTGGGGGCGTATAAAGTGACGATCAATCCATCTATTCGTTGGTAAAAGAGTAGCCCAAGAGTTGGCGGTAGGTGGTGATGACTAGCTGCCTTCCCTCTGGTCTTACACTGCTAAATTAGGGACGGCTAGCGCAGATAGCCCTCGTGTAGTTTTGCGCGAAATTCAAAACAAGCAAGCAATTATATCAAGGAAGATCAAAATAAAACAAAAACATTAAAGAGAAACATATAAGAAGAGCGTAGTATGTGAAAGAAGATTAAAAATGAAAGAAGAAAATTATCAAAGTAAGAAATAGAAACATATGAGAGGAAAACATTTTATAAAGTGTTTTATCGGTGGGCACTTTCTTTTGGATTATTCAGTAAAAAAAATACGAAGTTCAGTCCACTTAACGGTAAATAAAGTACTTTATTTCTTTAAAAAAACATGTTATACAAACTACCGACTACGTTCACTGGAAGGCCTAACTTCACGAACAATATTTCAACAGAACTTTAGAAATCAATGTACTCCTAACTCACAATTAAAACTCACATCACTTGTAAAATTTCTTTGCTATTCGATCTGTAAGAAACACGCTGACTGACTCACTGATTAATCAGCTAATTTTTGATTGCATGACTGGCGAATAGACTGAGTCTTAACTTTCATTGAACTTACTAACTGGAACCGAACTGATAAATTACTTAATTTTAATTCACTCAATCTGGCTTTATTATAATGTACTCTATATCTATATACGATGTTGCGTCATCATTACGTCATTAAGGAATATGAAAATGAAACTAGAACAAATACTGAAGTAAGAAAGACAGAGATACAAGGAAAGAGCATTCTTTAAGCAAAAGTAAAATCAGATAACAAAGTACTAAAGTAAGAAGGGCAAAAGTTGTCATAAACTCAAAATCATAAATTAAGAATTTCCAAAGTACAATCAGGTAATAATAAGGAATAATAAAATAAATGAAATTTAATATGCAAGAATGAAATATTAAAGAAATAACACACAAAAAGAGAAAGTACTGAGCTAAGAAGGATCAGTTTACAGGATATCACAAAAGCTTGAGGGACAAGATTGTTTCGATGTATAAAAGGTACAAATAGTGTATTATTCTATTCATTCATCTATTCATTGTACCATCTAGTGCAAATATTTAATCAAACAAGTACTCGAAATGTAAAAAGGAACCAGGGGAACATAATACAACTTGCCTTTTTTTTCTGAAAGTGGGTAGACGAAGACGAATTCGGGGGCCTACTCGTATAAGTTCAAAGCCATGTTGCACAGCTTATAATGTAGAGGGTACAGTGTTCTTGCTAAAACCTTCTGAAATTCGGGGGTTTAATCCTCAATATTAGATATATACGTCGATAAAAAAAAAGCTAGAACTTTCTAATGACAGAAAGTTTATTAATTAAGATATTAGGTTGAGGACGATATCAAAAATTTTTGTTCTTTCATGAAGTAGAATTCGCCCCTCCCTCATTTCGAGCACTGAGTAAATATCTTGAAACATAAAATAAAATGAGTAGCGCGTGTGATAAACATTTAACATCGATTTTTTTTTATATTTTATACAAAGAACGCCTGCATTGTATTTATCTAACAGACGTTTTCATTCGAACCTTTATTTTTTTATCATTTAGAAATCTTTTTACTCCACCCCTTTTTATTTTTAGTCCGTAGGGTGTAACCAGCTTCAAATATTGGGTTAGTAGTCCGAATTATGACAAACAATAAAAAACTTTAACTACTGACTGGCTGTACGTAATGAGTGAAAGACCTGAAAAGTTTGCGATATATCTTTTAAAGTCGTAAAATCCGAAAGATAGGGCACGTTGTAACACAAAAAGAAGCCCAAATGTAGACGATATACTGTGGTTTTTGTACTTAGAATGCATACGTCTACCTCATAGATAGAACCTAACTGCAACTGTGTAAACATCTGCATTATATTTTAGACATGAAGGTTAAAGCTAATTGAGGAATACAGAATGAGTGAAGCATAGTTGTCATAACCAGGTTCAATCACTATCTTGAATTTTGAGGAATACAGAATGAGTGAAGCATTGTTGTCATAATCAGGTTCAATCACTATCTTGAATTTTGAGGAATACAGAATGAGTGAAGCATTGTTGTCATAACCAGGTTCAATCACTATTTTGAATTTTTGATATTTTTACGAAATTGATCAAAATTTAGCACCCCGAATGACTGAACAGTGCTGGTAGTACTCAAAATGTGCCTATGATATTTCATTATTTTATACAATTCAGTTAATTTTTAGAAAGTTCTAATGTTCTGGGAATTTACAATTTACATAACGTCATAACCTTGATTGTTGTTTATATGCCATGTCACAATAGGTGGCGCTGCGATTTCTCTAACAGTACGTGTAGCTTTGAAGTTTTTACGTAAGCATGGAAATTTCAAATTACATTTATTCCGCAGGTGACTCTTTTTATTACTTTTTATGTTACTTATTGATGAACGTCACTAATGTATGTCAAAACAAGCAAGAGCACAAATAACACTAGAGATTATGATAGCACTGAACTTTGTAATCAGGGGCGGAGACAACCGGGTCAATAGTCCTGGCCCAGAGTTTGGGGGTCTCTAATTTTGTACAAATTATATTGACAAAACACTTGTCCACAATAGTGCTCATAATAGCATTAGAAATTACAATAATACTGGAGATTTTAATGACACTACAAATTGTAATAACACTAGAGATTATAACTTGTGACAACATTAGGAATTGTAATAACACTGGAGATTGTAACGACACTACAAATTGTAATAACACTAGAGATTATAACTTGTGACAACATTAGGAATTGTAATAACACTGGAGATTGTAACGACACTAGCAGTTGTAATAACACTGGAGATTATAACTTGTGACAACACTAGGAATTGTAATACCACTGAGGAGTGTAACAACACTAGGAATTGTAAAGCACTAGAGGTTGTAACGATTTTATCAACAACTTGAGGTTGTTTCAATCTTGAATCATGTTTTTCTAAAGTCCCGTTTTAAATTTTAACCGTCTGATAACTAATACAACAGTACAATGTACCATTTTCTTCAGTCAAGAAAAATGATATATTTTAAAATCTGGAGAGTAAATATCTAGCTATTTTAAAATCTGGAGAGTAAATATCTAGCTATTTTAAAATCTGGAGAGTAAATATCTAGCTATTTTAATATCTGGAGAGTAAATATCTAGCTATTTTAAAATCTGGAGAGTAAATATCTAGCTATCTTAAAATCTTGAGAGTAAATACCTAGCTATCTTAAAATCTGGAGAGTAAATATCTAGCTATCTTAAAATCTGGAGAGTAAATACCTAGCTATCTTAAAATCTGGAGAGTAAATACCTAGCTATCTTAAAATCTGGAGAGTAAATATCTAGCTATTTTAAAATCTGGAGAGTAAATATCTAGCTATTTTAAAATCTGGAGAGTAAATATGTTACTCTGCAAAATACATTGTTGCTTCTTGCATCATCCAGAAAGTGTTTTATAAATATGTACAATGTGTTTCAAAAAGATTTGACAGCAAAATAATAATCTTAAAAATTACTTTTCATTTTCGAAAGATTCTTTGCAATATCCTGGTTAAACGAATTTTTCCTTGAGGCCGTTTAACAGATAAAAAAAAGCTTGTTTGTAGCTATTTAAGAAACTCGCAATGATAGCGGTATAAACATAATTTGACAAAACAGCAAAGCTTCACTTTTTTGAACATTTGCAGAATTTCAGAATTTGAAATAAAAAAGCCAAACCTAATATTTAAATTGGAAAATATAAAGAATGAAAATTATATTTACATCGTAATGATAAAATAAATGTTATATTTATTGCAACAATGAAATGAACGTTATATTTACATTGTTTCAACGAAATGAACGTTATATTTATATACAGCAATAAAATGATGTTTTATATATATATATATATATTATAACGACAAAATTTACTGTCAAAATAATGAGGCTTATTGTTCTTAATATCATATACAGTAGTAGTATTTAGTAAGTAGGCTGAATAATATGGGTGTTGGGCTAAGGATTATTCTACAGTAGGTGTCTGTGACTTAGCAATAAATTCAAAAATAAATGAACAGCACGCACTCCGCTTGTTTTAAAATAATATATTCAAAACAAGTTAAACGTATGCACAAAAGTTCTTTACACTAAAGATATCATAGGCATATTATAAACACTATATATAGATATCTTCTTGTTGTCAAAAGTCCACCTAGGCCTGTTCAATTGCTTTAGAATTTCAGTTGACAAGCCGAACTACCTTTCTCTATTTCTATCGCATTGATATTACGTGTATAATTCACTTACAATTATAGCGTGAGTTACCACAGTCGTATACTGCTCTTCCATTAATTGTCTAGTCCTCGTACTTCAACTATCGTCTGTTCCCTTTGTCAAAGTGCACTCAGGCTGATTCAATTACTTTAGAACTCACTTTGACGGAATAAACTATACTTCTTATCTCTTTTAAAACTGTTAGTTTTACAATAACATATTAATCGTTAGGCTTATATTAACCGTTAGGCCTTTCACTACTACGGAAGGTTACTTTACATTTAACTTTTCTTTGTCCGAACTTCTACTTCCCGTGACTAATTTCTCGTCTGCTCTGTCTGTCTGCTGTTCCCGCTCGTCTCACACTATTTATATTTTTATCACTTAATCATCTGCTCACCTTCCTCTATATCCTCGACATTAGTAAATTTCATGCGACGTTCGATAGCCTCAACATCAATGAATTATAAACACAACTTCCAATAATCGTTTGCTTTTAACTCTCTTATTATAAAAGAACTAAACAATCATGAAATATTCACTCACAAAATAATTAATTAATAATACCTACACTAAACAGTCTTTTATATCATGACATTTACCACAATAATTCTTGAGTCTTTCACTTGATTCGCATGTCATATTTAACTGTTTACGAATGCTTGTATTTAAAAAACTCCCATAGATTTGAAATCTTTGGTTTATTGAACAACTAGCGAAAGTACTCGGCTTCGCTCGGGTTATTAGGTTGATAGTGTGTGTGTATTCTGAACCCATTTTAGCATAAAAGTATAACTTATATACTCTTGTTGCTAAGTATCATAGCATAAAGCCATTATTGGAGCGCACTATCACCAAAACGCACTGGCGTTTCTACATATTAGAAGTTTTTATATAAAGAACCACTTCTTTTCTATGTGGATAAGATAAGTAATACTCAGGTGCACTCCCTCAGGGTCCATTTAGTATGGGTGCAAAATTTCAGGTTTCTAGGATCTTTCCTCTTGAAGCTATGCGGTCACACACATTCTTTTCTATGTGTTTTTTGCTAGCTTGTCTAAAAAAAAGATACGTAAACACACGCGCTCGTGAATAAGTAATACAACCCAGGTGCACACCCTCAGGGTCCAGTTAGTATGTGTGCAAAATGTCAAGTTTCTGGGTTCTTTTCTCTTGAAGCTATGGTGGTCACACGTGCACAGACACACAGACTAACAGACGCTCCCTTTTATTATTATAGATTAACATATTTTTAAACTAAATATTAAGTTAATATTTTATATTATATTATACTTATCTTGTAAGTTGATCTTCGAAAGAATGGTGTATATAAATTTATTCTATAGGTTGAAGTCCGGGATTTTTATTTTGAATTAATAATAGTTGTGTGCGGTGACTTTATCCCCCCCCATTTTTAGTCAATCCTGCCCAATAGCTCAGCAGCAACTATAAAGTCTTATAACGTTAAAACTAGGGTTTCAACGCCCGCGGTGCGCACAGCACAGATAGCTCATTGTGTAGCTTTGTGCTTTATAACAACTAGACAAAAACCTGCTCTTTTTAGTTTAAGAATTTATTTCTATCGTTTTTCACGTTTGCGTCCATTTTTTATTATTTCCTGTAAATGCAATTACTAATGTTAGGTATCTATTAGGGTATCACTCCTTTAAAGGCTTCAGCTTAGAAAAATTTCCTTTTTCATTGTCACTTGTGGATTTTTTCTGCCAGGGTGTGTGCTCTACTTGCTACTGCGCAGTAGTATTGGTAGTTCTAACAAATTATATTCCAAACTGCGACTTACAAAGAGCGTTGGCATAATCTTAATTATTTAGTTTTATCTAGAACTTCAGTACTCCAAAGTAATAATTTATATTATGTTACAAATAACGTTGTATGAACGCTGTAAACTGTTTTATCTATTTGTTGAAATTCGCACAAAGTTACACAAAGGCTATAAAACGTTAGTCGTCCTTAATTTTGAAGTGATCAACTAGAGGGAAGCAGCTAGTTAACACCATCCACCACTAACTCTTGAATTACTCTAAGCAAACAGAATAGTGGGGTTTGACCGTCATTCTTATAATGCACAAACGACCGGAAAGTGTGGAGCGCGAATTTATTTCTTCATTGTTTTTGGCGTTAATGGGACGCGAACCACGGAATTTCAGCTCTACAGTCCAGCACACTAACCACTGGACATCGCTCGGCCCTTGTAAGTTGTTAGTCTCTTTTAGATTATTATCAGAGATTATGTTTAAAACTTTGTTTTATGATTGGCGATGTGTACGAGTGTGTCTCAATTGAGTTTGTTTGTTTGGTAAACGCAAATCTAAAAAAATGGACTTGCTGCGTTTTGCCCACTACAGCAACCGAACCCTGAATTTTAGCATTATAAACTCTCGAACCTACCGCTGAGTCATTAGAGGGGGGGGGGGGTTCAATTAGAGGCAAGTTGGAAGATACGTGTAAGATCAATTCGCTGAGTCATCAGAGGGAGGGGGTTCAGTTAGAGGCAAGTTGGAAGATACGTGTAAGATCAATTCGCTGAGTCATCAGAGGGAGGGGGGTTCAATTAGAGACAAGTTGGAAGATACGTGTAAGATCAGTTCACGTTTCACATAGTAAAATATTTATTCCAATAGTATCAACAAGTTAACAAGACGTAATTACATACACACTTCGTATCTCGTGATCATCTTTCTATTGTGTAGTGGTGAATTAGGAAAACTTATTAGCCAGAAAACGCCACATTACCACTAGTTTTCTTTTCATTAACAGTTTAGATGATTCGCTCCCCCTATAGAAATTCCCAATCGCAATGCTCTGTATCGTTGCAAAACTTTATGCATTAAACATTTTATGTTTGTTTGAGTATCCGTCCCCCTGGACGAAAGTTATGTAAATTCATGATTCATGAAAGGTTATCTTAGGTCCTGAAAAGTTGCTTCCCTTATATATAATTGTAAAAAAAGTGCAAAAGCTCCGATAAAAACTGCAAAGCACAAAATGTGAAACCACAAATTTGCATGTATCTCCGCATGGACCCAACAAACCTCCATGCCAAATTTGGTGAAGATCCGTCCACACCCTGCAAAGTAGCTACATGGACATACAACAGACAATAGACAGTACTATTATATTTATGTAGATATATTCAGAGCCGTTTTATCCAATGGACAAAAGGAGCAGCTGCCCAGGGCCCACCGTCGTCAGGGGTCCACCACGCGTTGCGAGTACAATAATAATAATATACTAGTTTTTTAAAGAAATATCTGACTGTTTGAAAGTCTCAGCGTTATCATTATTCGTTTGGAAAGAACACGTTGATGAGATTTATTTAATTACTTGCATTGAAGCATAATTTTCACTAATTTTGAGGTATATAATTTAAAAGCAGCCTCAAACGCCGGGATCAGAAACTATACCTGAATGAAAAATAAAGTACTCATTTGTTTTGCGTGATAAAGTACAATTTTTTATTAACTTCATTACACATGACACTTAAGATACAGTATAGGGTTTTATATTCAATAATCTTAGAAAGTACAATTAACAACAACAACAAAAAAGGAGATTAGGAGAGTTATTAATTATCTATAGCAATAGAGAAGAATTTACAACAAACAACAAAAAACTAGAGATTAGGAGAGTAATTGATTAATTACAGCAATAGAGGGGAACTGACAATTAATAACAAAAAACTGGAGATTATGAGAATATTTGATTAATTACAGCAATAGAGGGGAACTGACAATTAACAACAAAAAACTGACGATTATGAGAATAATTGATTAATTATAGCAATAGAGGGGAACTGACAATTAACAACAAAAACTGGATATTATGAGAATAATTGATTAATTATAGCATTAGAGGACGGCTAACAACAAAAACTGGAGATTAGGAGAGTAATTGATTAATTACAGCAATAGAGGGGAACTGACAATTAACAACAAAAAACTGGAGATTATGAGAATATTTGATTAATTACAGCAATAGAGGGGAACTAACAATTAACAACAAAAAACTGAAGATTATGAGAATAATTGATTAATTATAGCAATAGAGGGGAACTGACATTTAACAACAAAAACTGGAGATTATGAGAATAATTGATTAATTATAGCATTAGAGGACTACTAACAACAAAAAACTGGAGATTATGAGAGAAATTTATTAATCATAATAATAGAAGCCAATTAACAACAAAAACTGGAGATTATGAGAATAATTGATTAATTATAGCATTAGAGGACTACTAACAACAAAAAAACTGGAGATTATGAGAGAAATTTATTAATCATAATAATAGAAGCCAATTAACAATAAAAACTAGAGATTAAGAGAGTAATTGGTTAATTATAGCAATAGAGAAGAACTGACAATAACTAAAGCTATCTTTAAGATTAATATATTGCAGTGAACTTAGTCTTACTAGTGAATGTCTCAAGTAACCTACATAAACATTTATCAAGGAGCAGCTAGGTTTTGTGTATGGCCTACTAACCAGAAATAACACCTAGCCTGATAACTTCTTTACCTTCTACCTGGTTTTACTGAACCGTGAGACCACCCTTTAACGGTATACAAGGTAATGAACGTGAAGGTCAAGGGTAAGGGTTGGCTTGAAGGGTTACAACTTTACTATGTACTTCCGTTGTTAGCTATTACATATAAAGACCTTTAGATTTATAATTTTAAACGTATCCTTGTATAACATTTCGTAGGTTATTAATACAGAAAGCTGATTGTCATTGATGAAGAAACGTCTACCTTTAGAAATCACTCGGGTTATCGAGTTTTGAACGTACTTATCTTCCGAATATCCTGTATATACACCCCTGTTTTGCCGATATTAGATCTTGGACCCAAATAAAATCCTAAAATTGGTATATTTATGTAAATTCGTTAATCTTCGTATCAGATTGAGGACACAGAAGTGCTTCCCGCTGTTACTGCCACGAGGAAAAATAACCGTTTTTCCCTGTATATGATTTTGCATTATTCAGTTACGTTGGGCATCTTATGAAACCCTACAATCAGTGACGTAGGTTACGATTTCTTTATTGTTGTTCAATATACCATATACTTAAAAAGAAAAAAATTCACGAGCAGTTCTACTACTCATCATATCTATTACCATAGGATTTTTGTTTAGAGTTAAGCACAAAGCTACACAATGGACTGTCTGTACTCTGCCCACCATGGGTATTGAAACCCGGTTTCTAGCGTTGTAAGCCTGTAGATATACCGCTGTGCCACTGGGGGCTATTACCATAGGAAGAAGAACATCTAAACTGCTAAGGTTTCTTGAATATGAAGCTTTAATCAGTAAAGCTTTATATCATCATATAAACTAATCGAGAGGAAACAGTTGTAGAAACACGTAGTTCTGGTGTTCGATGTGAAAATGACAAATACCTTTTAAGGTTGAGAGGTTTTTTTATGTGACACAACTGATGAAATTCCTTTTTTGAAGGAGTGGGGGGCATGAAGACTACACTTGGAAGTATGTTACAAAAAACTGGGTCAAGCACCACCAGGCGGTATAGCTAAGAGACGTATGATAAAAGATTGTGTGCCAATGGCAAAATAGACAACTTCAAACGAAAAAAAAAAAAACTTTAGAAAGAAATCTTAAAATAACTTTAAAGTAATATTTACACTATAAATAAAACCACATTCGTATTTATTCTATGAACGAGTAGGTCTTTAAATAATGTTTTGAGAAGGTGTCTTATGACATAAAATTATGCTATCTGAGTTGATTTCAACACAAAGTATACACATCAAAATATAACCACTCCATTACTACAGTTTCATAATACTGAAGGTTCCAGTAAGTAGGGTTCGACTCGTAATATGAGGGTCGCGGGTTCGAATCCCCCTCACACCAAACATGTTCGTCCTTTCAGCCGTAGGGGGCGTTATAATGTGACGGTCAATCTCACTATTCGTTAGTAAAAGAGTAGCCCAAGAGTTGGCGGTGGGTGGTGATGACTAGCTGCCTTTCCTCTAGTCTTACACTGGTAAATTAGGGACGGCTAGCGCAGATAGCCCTCGTGTAGCTTTGCGCGAAATTCAAAACAAACAAACAAACAATCCAGTAAGTATATGATGTCCAGTAAAGATTCCTGTCCGAATTTTACATTTTCACAATGACTTTTATACCAAAATAAGAAGTAGAATAGTATTGGTTACAAATAAACTTTAGATATGGAAGAAATATTCTATGGACGCTTACAGAAATGTTTTAGATATAAACAATCAAATAATAACATATAGAAAATCCGATCTTCCATCTCAAATTTTTTTTCTCTCTTTTCGACTCCCACTCAGTGGCTCAGCGGTACGTCTGAAGGCTTATAACACTAAAAACCGGGTTTCGATACTTTTTTTTTTAGTTATCACTAGGTTTTTGGTGTTTGCTTGTTGTTTTTATAATATCAAGATAATTCAGAATGTTTCCTTGAAGTTATAGACGACTTCTTTTCATAACTCCGGCCAAGACCTTTCACCGAACAGGATAGTTAAATGTTAACGCCCTCTAGTTTAAGGTTAAATCATTACCATTATCTCTCCACTCCTTTGTAATATTTTTTGTTAGCTTAGTAAAATAGGATATCACCACTAGGTGTGATATTGTCGTCGAGAATCCGAAATAAGACACGGGAAATCCCTCAGTAAATAGGACTTAATTCAATGTTCTCAAGGTAAGTATGAATATTTCTCAGAGAATAAACAGAATTCGTTCTGAAATAACCTTATGCCTGAACCTGAAAGCCCGTTTTGCTAAACACAGTTAAACATGTAAAAATCTCACATATTGCTTAAGTAAACAGGACTTGGTTAATGGATTCACATTACCTCTCTAAAACATGATTCCACGTAATAAAGGATGATTAAGTAATACCAATTCCAGACCAGCATAAAGTATGCATGTGTTATGGAAGATGATTCAAATTGCTTGAAACCGGTCGAAAGTTGTAGTAACATAATTTTGTCGACTCTGATATCTTACTACTGAATCGTATCAGCTGCAAAAAAAAAAATATTTTATGGTTAGTTTCAGACATAATCTCGTAAAAGGAACTTCAGGTTGGAATATTTGGTATGAGCTATTTATATTTCAAGGTAAAATCGCATCATTTTTTGTGTTAAGCACCATTTGAGATCCTTAAATACGAACTCAGAATACATAAGAAATTATGAAAGTTGAACTTTATTTACACTTTAAAAAAGCTGTTCATAAGGAATGAAATTTTCGACACCCGTAAATGTGTTTTTGTATTTACAGTAAATTAAATCGGTTTTACGATATCGATCTCTGAGCATTTTAAATATTTACTATAGTCAACTTTGGACATGTGAGCTTGAGATATATAAATTTACTAATGTAAACTGGTTGGTAAAGTTCTTCGTGAACGCTTTGAACTTGTGTTTTAGTACTGATTTCAGTTAGACACACTTAATAAGATACTAGATTATATTTAGATAGAAAATTATTACATTTTATGTGAACTTATGTCAATTTGATCCAGTTTTAAAAATAAAAGATCAAATTATTAAGCAAAGAAGATAACTTGAACAATTAAAACCGATTAGATAATAAATTAGTTTTAACAGTAAGATGCTTGTTTCAGTTACAGACTTATAGACTTCTATCGGTATCATTCTAATGCAGTTATACAAAGTAAAGGCAATTCGTTTTACTTTAAGTCTAGGTAAATTCTACTTCACAAAATATTAATATATTATGTGCCATTTTCAGATAAGCTGTTCATTACTTTACAATGTCTCTATTATTAAGTCTAGGTAAATTCTACTTCACAAAATATTAATATATTATGTGCCATTTTCAGATAAGCTGTTCATTACTTTACAATGTCTCTAT
>NW_013667053.1:154224-160601 GCF_000517525.1 Limulus polyphemus
TCTAGGTAAATTCTACTTCACAAAATATTAATATATTATGTGCCATTTTCAGATAAGCTGTTCATTACTTTACAATGTCTCTATTATTAAGTCTAGGTAAATTCTACTTCACAAAATATTAATATATTATGTGCCATTTTCAGATAAGCTGTTCATTACTTTACAATGTCTCTATTATTGCTAGAAGATGCTGTTTCGATCAAATAGGATTATAATTTAATTTGTTTAACAATGACAGATTAATTTTATCTAAAATTTAAAATCAACGTAAAGATATAAGAAGTATTTTTGTCCAATCCGTCTGACAGCATGGCTGCAATGCCACACCATAAGATTTCAATGGTAGATCTAATATGGTGTCAACCATAATTAGTATTGCGCAGAGTTAATGTAAAAATAGGGAAGAACGACGTTCTAGAATAATATTAGCGTTTTACACGTGAATTATATTATACAAGACCGAAAATGGTCAGTTCAAAAATACACAATGTACAAAGAATTTGTATTATTTTGTACCCCAACCACTTTGAAATACGCAATATAGAAAGAATTAGTATTACTCTGTACTACAACCAGTTTGAAATACGCGATATAGAAAGGATTAGTATTATTCTGTACTCCAACCAGTTTGAAATACGCGATTTTGAAAGGATTAGTATTATTCTGTACTCCAACCAGTTTGAAATACGCGATATATAAAGAATTAATAGTGTTATGTACTCCAGCCAGTTTGAAATACATGGTGTACAAAGGATTGGTGTTATTCTGTACCCCAGCTTGTTCTATCTTTTTCGGGGGTTGTTTTCTTGTTTTAGTTTTTAATGAAACTTAAAATAGTTTCAGTATTAACACAAACAGTGCTAACACAAAACAAGTTACATTTAAATTATACTGATAAGTAGATTTGATTCTGTGTTTTTTTAATTTACATAATCTATATAGCAATCCCCCCCCCAAAAAAAACAACAACACACAAACAAACATATTTATATTAGAGATGGCGAAGTGAATCACAAGAAAGAGCAGTTTTAATAGTGCTAGTTCCGGTTCGTAGACATGTTGTGAAAGTCAGCGTAGCTTCGGTGACAACCTACATGTTGGAGATAGTTAAACAAAATTGAAATTCTACGTTCAAAACCAGATCAACGAAAATATATATATATATATATATATATTACTCATAAGCGCGAGTAGGCTTTCACGTGAGGTATGTAGACTACCTTGTACTAAAATAGAGGAAATTGTACGCAGGTGCTGAAAAATAGAGCAGTTGACTGGTCGAGCCAGAGATGGAAATGAGGTCCCTAGGTCAATGGCAGAGAGGATAGTAAAGCTAGTGAACCTTCTCGGTTACTCACTTCTAAGAAGAAACGCTGTGGCTTTCACAGGAGTGAAGGCAAAAGCAGTAGTTTTCCTCGTATATGTCGGGTATACTATACTTACTTATGCCATAAACGTTTGAGTAACATATGTTATGGTGGGTTTTAACAAGAGACAGTGCAAGTGGTGGAAATCGTTATGTCTAAATGTTGGCAGCCTGGAAAAAAAGTGTAAAAATCGTAAGCTAAGAGTAATTTGCGAAGACTTATTGATCTCTAGAAGTAAATAGAGCCAGTTATAACTTTTTATTGTCTTCCTGCAAGCTGTGCAGGCCACGGCTTGAATTATTGACGCTTGGTGGCCTTGAGTGACCCGAAAATTGAAGATGAAGACTGAAAGTGTGGTTAATTTGTCGTATATACTCAGATCGGTAAGTTTACGAAAGTGCAGTGTTTTTAAAATGTAAACGATATAACACTGGCTTAACATTTATAGTTACTACGCTATAAATTCTCTTGTTTTTAGTTTCCTAAAAAACCTGTCATTTTAATGTAATCCGAGAGATCTCCGAAATTTGTATTACATTATTTACTTATTTCTTACAAGTTGTAAGAACTACTATTTAAACCATTTGATTTCCCTTTTATATTATCGCCACTTTCTTACTTACTACATGTATATTAAGTAACAATTCTAGTAATTTACCATGTAATAATAGAATAGTATTAAACAAAACTGAATGGTGATAAATTTTATAGAAACTAATAAAGTGATTATAAGTGACCACTCAATACCCAGTTACCAACAATACCTTGTAAATATTATCTATTATAAGTTTACAGTATTCAAGACAATACCATAAACAATTATTTGTCAGTAATGTCTAAATTTAATTTGTTCAAATTAAGTTCACCGCATACAGACTGTTTATTCTATTAGAAACATCTTCAGAGCTTTGATACACATTTCATTAACGAATGAATTGCTAACTTGTTGTCTTGAATTTTAAAACCCGTATGTCATCAATATGTATATGATGCTACTTTTCTTTCTAGAGAACTTCTGACAAATTTATATGAAAGGAAATACAGACATATTCAAAACTTTTTATTCGTGTTACCAGAGAAAATAATTTGAAAGTAAAAGCTCTCAAACTACAGCTTAACATGCTTAAGGGTAGGTGGCTAATAACGTTAACAAAACACACACACACATACCACTTTGTACAAGATAGCAAAGTCCCTATTGCTATTATATAGCTGTTTTTCAGTCGAAATTTTTGATATTGACGGCTGAGTTACTTAACAGTAAAACTTGATCATTGATTAAAAAGCAAAATAGTTGATTAATAAAAACACTGAATCCAATTCTTAAGATTATCTAAAACAAATAATACAGTTATAAATCTACCCTCACGTTAGGCCTATTTTAGTTACCCGTGGAGTTCAAATAATTTCGTAGTTCACTAAACGCAGGGGCGGATCTAGGGAAGACAATTAAGGGGCCCCCAAAATCTAGTAAAAATCATAAATAAATGTACAAAGTTATCCAATTTTAAGCAGTGGAAAATGCGACTAAGTATGTCTACTGAATTATTTTATTACTTGACAAGTGATATGCGATATTTCAAATACCACAGCAAGCAGTGTCCCAAAAAAAAACACGGTTGTCCCCTTCCCTAACAAAGAGACCCTAGAGCTGTCCCTGACTGAACGTTTACAAATGATCGGTTACCTAAATTAAGATATCCTTATTCAATGAGAACTATGTTCGTAAGATTGCTTATACAATCTCAAATTTACGATACAGCTTTTTACTTGAGAAAATATAGTATTATCACTTTGAATGTTCCAGGCTTACAAAGAATTCATCTCATTCAAGTATCCATTTAAACTTCATATTTAAGTTAGTTCTGTTCTTGTCAAAAAGTTGTAAAACAGCAAAAATTAATACAGTGAAACATCAACCCATCTTTCCGAACTAGTAAGAAGAAACAATGTACAATTTGTTTGTTTGAATTTATGCACAAAGCTACACAATGGGCTACCTGTGCTCTGCCCACCACGGGTATCGAAACCCGGTTTCTAGCGTTGTAAGTCTACAGCCATGCCGCTGTGCCACTGGGGTGCAAACAATGTACAAAACAAGAACTGACTGCACAATATTTATAGTGGCGTTTCACTGATTAATCTTTCGACAATGGATGAAAAAATTATACGAACCTAGCCTTGTATATATGTTTATGTAATGACTTCTACCAGAAGAACTGCTAAAATTTTACAACGACAATTACAGTTATAATTATTAAATAGTCTTAATCACGAGTAACAAGCAAACTACGAAAAGCTTCTACGATCACTTCGCCTCAGGTTATCTGTCGGGTACATTCGTTAATCTTCGTATCATATTGAGGTCAGAAAAGTGCTTGTGGCCGTTAACGCCGTAATGAAAGATAATTGTTTTTTGCTGTATATGATGTTTCATTATACAGTTACCTTGGGCATCTTGTGAAACCCCATAATCGAATCCGTAATTACGATTTTTTTTCATTGTTGTTAACTATACGATATATTTAAAAAAAAATCAAAAATTCAGCGAGCAATCCTACTACACACCATGTCTATTACAACAGGGAGAAGAAAACTTAAACCCGAAAGGAATCAGTTGAAAGTTGGTTTTCCCCATGCTCGTCATCAAAAGTTTAAATGAGCAAATATTTTCTACTTCAGTATCAGCACCGACTTGAAATTACCAACGTATACGTCTGTCTCTCATGCCCGTACAATACGTATGATATTATACTTATTTATATACATCATTTCGTTACGACAATGTTTGATCAAAAATTTGGTTTATTATTGTCGTAGTATTGGATTAAAATTAATTATGTAATTAGCTAATTCATAAAAGTGTGGCAAGTAATTTTCTTGTAACTTTTAGGCTATATGCATGGTTATTATAGAGAAAGTTTCGCAGTTCTGCGCGTCGTATCTCACAGACGCTATGGCATAAGAAGTTGAAATTGCACAGGGGTGTTAAGGGTATCATGCAGACGTTCTTTTATCGAATATGAAAAGAAAAACAAAAGATGGGAAAGACGAGGGATGAACTGTATTAGTCCCGATTTGGATAGATTTATCAACGGTAAGTTAATCTGCATGCTGCTCATTTGAAGAGACCAAACCCAACATCGCTAAGCCACCTACCTCGGAATAGACAGATTGATTAACATCTATTCGTGTTTACTTTGTCCATTTGTTTTGGAGTAATCAAGGTAGAAGAAACACCATAAACTAAATTCAGGAATAAGATGAAAAGGAAGAAATTACAGAATTGAGGGAAATATAGATGAAAGAATAGGATCCTTAAAAAAGTATAAATTATATACTTGTAATAAGCAATCATGAGAATAATTAAGTAATATTTTCGTTAGGAAGAACAAATCATTTTTAAGATTATCACAACAAACAGTTTACAAAACAATGTTACTGTTTAACATTTCGTCTGTTTTTATTTGTCTAACTTTATAAAGATGTCTTAAGTAAGAACATTTCTTATAACTTATCAGAAGCGTTAACAGAGATTGAATAAACGATGAAATGGCATTGCCTGTGTAATTTGATAGTCATGATAAACTCTGATAGCAAATAATCGTAAACCCTGAGTAAGTTATTATTCTTTCCTTCAAATATTACCCCTTTTTAACCCTAGTATTCAGTTTACGAGACGAGACAGCCTTGACGTTCTACAAATTACTGTGGTACCTAGGCCATCTGGAAAAAAAATAGGTATGCTGGTCCTGATTTAGAAGACAAAATATATTGAAAAAAAAACATATCCAAATATAATAAAGGGTTCTATCGAATTTTTTCCACAGTTGAGTGAATGGTTAATGGTGAAAGTGTGAGAACAAGTGAACAAGGCACGTGTAGAATACCCATTCAGTCGCTGGGGTTCATTGTCAAATTAAACAGAATTTTAAAATTTGTTGTAAAAATCACATAAACTACAAATAATTTTTTTGGTACATTTCTCTCAATTTGTTAATTTTGAATTCAAATCAGCATTTCAAATCTACTGCCCAAGAGACCTTTCGTTGAATAGCATAGCTCGTCAATTGAGCTGAGCTATAAACCGGGTTTCGATACCCGTGGTGGGCAGAGCACAGATAGCCCTTTGTGTAGCTTTGTGCTGAAATAAAAAAACAAAAAAACAACCAAAATATTTCATGAAATGCTATTTATATAGATACAGTAAAATAGTTTAAAAGGCACTGCTTAAATTACTAAATTCTGGCGAAGCATTGCAAAACAATAGATATAAAAGGATATTTTTATACACTTCTGATTTTGGATCCAAAGTGGACAAATCAAGAAGAATGTGAAAAAAATGCAATTCATGTGATTTATATTTTAGGTATATTGTTTTCTAATACTTTTAAATAGTACTTTATTTATTAAATAACTATTTCTTTTTATATGACTTTACTGGACATCACATTATATATATATTTATATAAACAAGACTTTACAAAAGTATTACTCAAACAAGACATGTATCACTTCAAGTAGTGGCGCCAATCTGAACCACTTAAAAAATGATATTCACTTTATATTCTCTTGTGAAAATCAGGGCAACGACTTGAATAGATTAACCTGCATGTTACTTCAAGTAGTGGCGCCAATCTGAACCACTTAAAAAAATGATATTCACTCCATATTCTCATGTGAAAGTTAGAGCAATGACTTGAGTAAATTAACCTGCATGTTACTTATTATGACCGAATAGACCAATGAAAACACAATGTAAAAGAGCGAGGCAGGTGTAACATTTTTGATATTCTGGTTATACTAGTTAGTTGTAAGAACAATTAAAGTCTAGAAATGCACGATAAATTTGGTTATTATAAAATTAAAGGTACAATATTGTTACGTCTCCGTGTTTTAATTAATTTTCCGTTACTTCGTTCCGACGAAACTTAAGCGACACAAGTCTTTACTTAATAAAACTGGTTTATTCTTTCCGAATATAACTTTACCGATACACTCAACTTCAAC
>NW_013667053.1:161575-163089 GCF_000517525.1 Limulus polyphemus
TATATTAGTTAGTTGTAAGAACAATTAAAGTCTAGAAATGCACGAGGAATTTGGTTATTATAAAATTAAAGGTACAATATGATATATATAATAATAATATCAAGAATATCCAAAGGGTCGAATATGTTAAATACTTTAAGATCTGCTGGTAAGGAAATCCAGTAGAATAAACGATTTAAGACTAACAGAAAAACAGAGGTGTAACAACAGGTAAAACAAGTAAATTCATTTTCAAGTATTTCGATAATTTTTTGTAAGTAACTCATAACGATAAAGAAAAAAAACAGAAACTGTATAATATTTTCCCGTTTTTTTTATATGAAATGAAAAATTGATATAGCCCTGAAAGCTTCAACTCGCCTTTAGACATTGACTTAATCCTGCAGTCATAACAGTTAAATTAATTACGGGTTTATAGGTTAGGAGTATTTTTTTTTTTGTATTACTCTGGAGAAAGAAATAAACAACAACAAAAAATCCATATATAATCTAGATACATACAGGTCACAGGTGGAGTCCGACCACTTTTGTAGAGTTCTCTGTATCGGTGTTTCTCAACCGCCTATCTATTACAAACACCTTGTGTGTCCGCGAGATTTCACAAAAACAAAACTGACAGAATAGTCGTGTGTAAACCGTAATAGTTTTTCGTTGCACTTGCATTTGAGTGGTCCGTAACATTTTAGAGAAGAAGCGAGCCTAGTATCGATGTATGGATGAATATGGAAATCCCTCAACTTACCATTACACGCCTCCGAAGTAGGCCTAGTGACTTACCATTACACGCCTCCGAAGTAAGCCCAGTGATATTTTTCGAATTGTGACTGAGTCATTTCTTTTTGAAAACCACGAGAACGTTGGATTCCAGTCCCTTTGTTTATTGGAATAAGAAAACTCTGTACAACAAAACAAATTTATTGTAATAGGGCTATTTATTCGTTTAATCATAACGTTGTTTGCTAAATAAACTTTGAGTCATAAACAAAGAGAAAGGCCATGGCATTCAAAATTCAAATGAACACAAGCGCTTCTATTTGTTCTCTAACAACGAAGTAAAATATCTAACGGACACTAACACGTGGAATTTAGGGTATGACAAGTACATAAAGCGTCGGGTTCGACAATCAAAATTGTGTATTAAAGTGTGTATTTTATGCTTCGTTTTTGTATATCTTATTCGACAGTGACATCTGAAGACTGATGTCAACTAATAACCTTACGTTTCATTATATTTTTAGTTTGTTTTAAGAAACTTGAGGAAATATAGCGTGGAATAAATGTGACAATAAATTATACTTATGAACTCATTATTAACGATACATACAGCTTCTAAGCATTAGCAATCGATGTGTTCGAAGGAAAACGAAGTTTGATAATAAACAAGATTACGACACTTATGATAAACAACATTGTTTATTCACAAAAAGGGGGGAAGGAAAAAAAAAATGGAAAATAAAAATTATATTATAAAATAAAAACAAAAAAATAAATAAATAAAAAACACAAAAACATTT
>NW_013667053.1:163099-166365 GCF_000517525.1 Limulus polyphemus
CGGAATTCTATCAGATTCCATCTTCAGTATCTAAAGCAGAATAAAATGATAGACTTCCGAAACGTTTATCCATGTCCCCTTTTTGTCAATAAACAATGTTGTTTATCATAAGTGTCGTAATCTTGTTTATAATCAAGCTTCTAAGCATTTTTGTTAATAGGTTTTAAACAGATTTAAGAATAATCAGGTTACAAATGGCGAAACGCATCTTACTCTCCAAAACTAAATCACCAGAGAAATTCAGTGTTACTGTTCTTTTAAGTTTCCTTTTTTTTTTGTTTCAAGATTCTTTAGCTTTCTTATCGCATGCATCACGGTAACCTAGTTCCCATTAATTAATAAACAAAGCACTCGAGGTATGCAGAGAAACGACACGGTACACGCGGGGAGTACATTGTCCTGAGGGAAAAAAATTCAGTGAAACGAAGTCCAGTTTTTCTTTATGTGTGGAAATCTAAAAATAATGACGCCGAAGGGAGAACTGTGAGAGGCGATATACCGAGGGTTTGCCACTTTTTTTTTTTAAATAAAATGTGTATACCTTTTAAAGTTTATAAAAAAAGCAACAAATATTTCTATCGTCTTTTAGAGTTATTTTTGTGCAACGTTACAACTGAAGGATTCGATGTGGATTATGTGTTTCAACCTTCATTATCTATTTTTGGTAAGAAATAGTTGAGTGAACAGTTTGAAAATACACTCTCTCGTCATTGGGTCGTTAACCTACAAAACAAGCCAATTAATGAAGTTCTTTATATCGTACTGCTGAAACTTGTTCTTGACATGATATACTTTCTGTTGGGGTTGAGTATTGATTGATCTTGTCCTACTTTATGCGGGTTGTTGTTTGAAAAGTTCAGTTGAAAATGCAAGATTTTGTGGAAATTGTTCTAATCAGACTTTAGCTGACATTTTATCCATGCGCCACTCTAAAAATATTATTCTGTTTTCCTAGTATTGTTTTAGCAATGTGTACTGGTACAGTTTGTTTCAGCAATGTGTACTGGTACAGTTTGTTTCAGCAATGTGTACTGGTACAGTTTGTTTTAGCAATGTGTACTGGTCCAGTAATTCTAGGCTTTGTTGTGAATCGATAAAACTATTGCAATGATATATTAATGTTGTAGAGGTAACAGATGCAGATAAGAAATAGTAAATTTTGCATAAATAACATACTGTAAGACGTCATTATGAAGGTTTTTCTATTATATCACACCAGAGGCGTCGCTAGACACTGGTACACGGAGCTTGTGCCCCAAATCCCAATTTGGTGTATTGAAAAATCATAATAGAAAATCATTTCAAACTGTTTCATTTGGTCGCTGTTTGGTCATGTGACCTTGGAGGATCAGGAACACCTGGACCTCTACCTCCCTCCAGTCCTTGACTATTAATTTGTTTCTTGAGTGTTGGATGAGATCCACATCAATTCTTTAGTAGAATACGGTCCAGTCCGGCAGCTAGGAAAACCAATTCTTACATCATGCAGTCACTGCATGCGCGTAGCAATAGTTCATTTGCACACGCGAGTGACCCTTTTTATTTTTATTAATTTTCAACATAAAGTTTTGTTTACATAAGCAGTTCCATAAATATCAATTGAAACATATGACACTAATCCTATTTTCACATAAATGAAGCCTCCAGTGGCACAGCTGTTTGTCTGCGGACTTACAGAGCTAGAACACCCATACTGGACAGAGCACAGATAGCCCTTTGTTTAGCTTTGTTTGTTTTAAATTTCGCGCAAAGCTACACGAGGGCTATCTGCGCTAGCCGTCCCTAATTTAGCAGTGTAAGACTAGAGGGAAGGCAGCTTGTCATCACCACCCACCGCCAACTCTTGGGCTACTCTTTTACCAACGAATAGTGGGATTGACCGTCCCATTATAACGCCCCCACGGCTGAAAGGGCGAGCATGTTTAGTGTGACGGGGATTCGAACCCGCGACCCGCAGATTGGGAGTCGAGTGCCCTAACCACCTGGCCATGCCGGGCCTGTGTTATAATTGTAAATATCATTATTATTTACAAGCCTATACGAAAGAACCACAAAACATTTTAATTTTCACCGCAATAAATATTAATAATTGCTCAAACACGATCATCATAAAGTACAATATATTTTAGCTCAAATGAAACGTGTCTATGAAACGTGTCAAATGAAACGTGTCTATGAAACGTGTCAAATGAAACGTGTCTATGAAATTCCAACCACACCTAAATCAAAGTTTCTAATTACTGAGGTAAAAAACAACAACAACTAGGTTACACCATAGGGAACATACAACTAAGGTTTTAACAAATCTCTGAAGTTTTACTAATGATAACAATAAAGGAACTAACACCTCGCCGTGCCCTGAAAAATGGGCTTGGGCAAGACTTTTGTTTATGTCTACCAACTGCGCTCAACTGAGTATTATTATTATTATCGCTACACAGTTCAGAGGCTACTGTGAAAAACAAATAATCTTTTAACAGAGTGATTATAAAACTATAGAACAACCCCAAGCTGCGCCAAGTTCTTTCTTAAGTAAATAGAACAAAATAGCTTTTAAGTTGCTCGCTTAGTTTTTCTCAACCTGTACAATGAACAACATGAAATAGCCACACTTCATCGTTGTGCAGTGTTTGATGCATTTTAATCTACCTGTCTATATATATGTGTGTGTACTTACTCTTTTATCCCAAAACGAGAGATTGAGGCTGAGGGGGTTTCCAACTAGTTCTAACACTTGAAGTTGTTTCACCTTTAGGCGAACAATTAAAATGGAGTTCCACTGGATGGCATTCATTGCTATCAACCTAGTTTAATTAAACTTTAGTTGTTGGTTATTTTGTTTTTTAGCGAAAAATTGCACAATGAGCTATCAGCTCTCTGATGGCCGCGAGTGGTTGAACTCTGGAGTTTACCATTGAAAGTCCATAAACTTATCTCTGAACATTAGTAACACAGTTCAAAAATACAGTCCTCAGTTCTTCAAAGAACAGGCTTTGGGCTTTAATATGAGTTTTATTTAGTTTATGTATTTTTATTTACGCTATTATTTGGATATCTCATCTTCGCCCCTATAATATATTGTTTGTTTGTTTGAAGTTAAGCACAAAGCTACACATTGGGCTATCTGTGCTCTGCCCACCACGGGTATCGAAACCCAGATTCTAGCGTTGTAAGTCCGCAGACATCCCGCTGTGCTACTGGGGGCACTTATATATTATATTTTGTTTGTTTGTTTGAAGTTAAGCACAAAGCTACACATTGGGCTA
>NW_013667053.1:167338-182008 GCF_000517525.1 Limulus polyphemus
ATTGGGCTATCTGTGCTCTGCCCACCACGGGTATCGAAACCCAGTTTCTAGCGTTGTAAGTCCGCAGACATCCCGCTGTGCTACTGGGGGCACCCCTATGATATATCGCAGTAAAGTGAGCGTTCAAGTGAAAAGTTTTTTTTTTCAATTTTCTCGCTCAATTATGGACTAATTGTAAATATTAATCTTTAGAAAAAATGTGACTTTAGAGAAATGAATGATTGACATTACTACTTAAATTCAAACTGTTGATGTATTGATAATTTTACAAATTATTTTTCTCATACACTGATTCAATATTGTATTCAGAATTTCGTCTTCAGGTCATCATATTTAATTCCACCCACGTTATAAATAAATCTAAGTATCAATGAGAGCTGTGAGCGTTGAGGAGTTAGGCAAATTCATAGAACAAACTAATAAACTCAGAATAATTTGAAGAAGTAAACAGCACTTAACTTTAGGAATAGTTTAGTTTAGGAATAAAAGTTAACAATGATGAGATACAGTTATTTCAAAAAGCATTGATATATGGTTTTACATTGCGAACCGGAAAATGAGTTTTACACAAATAGCTCTTTATAATTATTCACGAATCAGTATGGGCATTTCAGTGTATTTTTTTTACGAAAGCTTTGTTAGTGTGTTTTACACCTTTTTTTTCCCCATTAAAGTGATATAAAAGTTGGTTTATAAATACGCAGTTATAAGATGACAAAAAAAAGGAGTAAGTTATGATTTATCTATAGATTTCGATATATAAGTAATTAGATAAACACCCCCACCCCCATCCAGTGGCACAGCGGTATGTCCCTTGAACTGGAGTCTACAACCTTGGGTTGGGTCTACATGAAACTAAGTCTACAAACGAAGTGGGACGAGTTATTGAGTCAGCATTAATGGCTATTTCATTAAGTAACATATTTGCGATATTTTAATTTTCAAGTAAAGATTAACATTGACCTTAGGATATAAGTAAATTACTTACGTTTTCAACAGTCTTAGCAGTAAGTAAAGAAACCTTATCGATATGGAAAGTTTCATAAAGTTGGGCCTGGCATGGCCTGGTGGTTAGGACGCTTGACTCACAATCTACGGTTCGCGAGCTCGAATCCTACCACTGCACACATTCGGCTATGTGGGTCTTATGATGTGACGGTCAATCCTACCATTCGTTGACAAAAGAGTAGCTTAAGAGCTGGCGGTGAGAGATGTTGTCTAGTTACGTTCCTTCTAGTCTATCACATCTAAAGTAGGAACGGCAAAGATAGCCCTCGAGTAAGTTTTTGAGAAATTCAAAACACACAAACAAACAGATACAGAAATTTTAAAGTCATTCATAGGTTTTAGGACTCTTGAAATTGTAATTTCTGATTCTTATAATTTATTCAGCATTTTTTTTTTATCTAAAGTAATTCAAGCGCCTTCGTTTATTCGCCCTGAAGAATTAATTTAAGTCCTTCACTTTCCGCCATTGGAAAAAAATCCGGTGTTTTACTAATGCGCATTAATTAGAAAATAATTTGTGCAACTTATAGCGCATTAATTGGAAATCGCCACGTTGAGAATTTATCATTTCTCGAGTTCGCTGTTCCTTCATTGTTTCTCGAATTCGCTGTTGTACTTTGTCTCTACGTGGTTTTCTGCGACTATTTCGGTGAGTTTTCTAACAGTAGACGATTTTACCATAGTATATTACTCTACTCTTGTGAGTGTTGATATATTCTACTGATTTTCGAACTCCGCTGATATGTGAGTGCGTATTTTAGTATTGTCTTATTATTATTATTTATTTTTGTTTCACAAACCTACAGCAAAATCGGCTGGATATTTTGCACCAAAACCTAGACAGATATACTACATGAAGCGCTGCAAATGTTCATGATATATATTGAAAAAGTTGATTATTTTTCATTGAAAGTTGATTTAGGTTACTATAAATACATAATATAAGCGATGTTGTTGTTAGGGGGGCTTCCTTTGTAATCGACCCGTGTTAAATACATGTTTACGCGAAACCTCAGCCACGAAACCACCTGGCTCAGTAAATAATGGTTGTGTGGAAAAAAGCCAATGCAGCAGTAAACTGTTGAAGAACATGTAACATTCAACTGAATGTATATGCACTTATGTAGTTTCAAATTTATACACCATAAATGGACATAAACAGCTTAAGAAAACAAGATAATTAAAAATAGTTATTTTAAAAAGGGAAATAGGAATAGTCAAAAAGTAAAGCAACATGTTAAATCAAAATACAAAGATTATATTTTCAAGCCTACAACTAGGGACTCTTAAAAAAAAGTAAACAAAATAGGCTGGAAATAGTGTCTATGTTATTTTTTCAAGCTACAAATCCCTATTTTGACTCCACTAAAATTGATAATTACTGTAGACAGGGAGTCAAAATGGGAATTTGTAGTTTGAGAAAATAATGTAGACCTCTCCACTTGAATTGGTTTAATATTGAAATCTGAGTTTCACCCTAATAACGCATTCATAGCTCCAATGGGACGGGAACCATGGATCGTCGGATCCACAACTAGCCACGCTAACTACTATCAAAATATCACCAACGTTACAGGAAAATAATGTGGTAAAAAGATATAGCACCGTGAATGTGATATAAGAGGAGAATTTGGACTATTTAAGAAGTGTTTTCATGCGTGTGGATTAGTTTTGTTCTTGCTACATGTCCTGTAATGCATGAAATTAATTTCATTTGATCTGGTTAACCTTTAGGGTCATAAATGTCACTCTGATTAACTAAATTTTGTAGTTTATTATTTATGTAATGGCCTTAATGCATTTATGTGTATTGATATATATATATATATATATATATATATATAGATAGATAGATATTTCTCCATAAGCATTTTAATCTCGAATAAGAGTATTTTCCACTGCTGATTTAATTTTTTTAACTCAAGTCATCTTTGATGTAGAGTTTTATACATCCGATCCCAGGAAATTAATCAAACTTGCAAATGTCCACAAGTATTAACAAATCTTCTACCATTTAGACACTGACGGTGACTCCAAAGATATCCTCATTCCAAATTAAATTTATTTCACGCGTTGTAAAATAAACCAAAGCAATATTCACGAAAATAAGTCTCAATTAGTCAAAATTCACTTATTTTCACAATACTTCATCGTTTTGTCATATTATGTTTAATGTTTTTATCCGTATTACAGCTTATCCTCAACTTTTATTGCTTAGATGTTTTGATATGTCACGAAGGACTGTATAAAAAGGTTTTTTTGTCATCAAGAGATAATTCAATCACTCCAAAGTGTAGATTTGGCACTGTAATAAATTATTTGTTTGTTTGTTTGAAGTTAAGTACAAAGCTGCACAATGGGCTATCTGTGCTCTGCCCACCACGGGTATCGAAACCCGGTTTCTAGCGTTGTAAGTCCGTAGACATACCGCTGTGCCACGTGGGGGGGGGGGGCTGTGATAAATTCTGGCGAAATTCTGGCGTTTTTGTTTCAGTGGTTGATTCCTTCATTTTTCATAAATAATAATGTAAAAAAGTAAAAATATTCAAATATAATTATAATTCACATAACATTCTGCTAGAGAAGTTAAATATGATATAATGAGTTTTTATAATAATCTTATTCGCATATTAATTTTTTTGTACACAAAATGTAAACGTCCGCCATTTTACTTCTGTTGATAGCATTGCCCTGAAATTGGTGTCATAAAATTTAATTTTTATATGAATTTCAACGAAATTCTATCAGAATACTAACTGTGATTTCGACTTTCGATTACTGACTGACCTAGCTAGTTCGCCACCCAGCGGTATGTCTGCGGAATTACAACGCTAGAATCCGGGTTTCGATATCCGTGGTGGGAAGAGCACAGATAGCCCATTGTGTAGCTTTATGTTTAATTACAAACAAACAAACAATCTTGCTAGTTCTTCTTTCCAGCTTGGCCCGGCATGACCAGGAAGCTAGGGTGCTTGACTCGTCATCTGAGGGTCGCGGGTTCGAATCCCCGTCTCACTAAACATGCTCGCCCTTTCAGCCGTGGGGGCGTTATAATGTGACAGTCAATCCCACTATTTGTTGGTAAAAGAGTAGCCCAAGAGTTGGCGGTGGGTGGTGATGACTACTTGCCTTCCTTCTAATCTTGCGTTGCTAAATTCGTGTAGCTTTGCGCGAAATTCAAAAGAAAAACTTTCCAGCAATTGGTGTAAACTATAGTGTAAAGAACTGTCCTAAAGTAAGTATTAGGTTATTACGATTATATTATTATTAAAATGTTGGAGCTGTGGGATTACTGAGACGAATCTCCAAAAAATGATTTCTCAAACACTTGCTGTTGAAGCTAGCTATAAAGAAGTTGGGAACAAAATATATTTTCTATTTCAAATTATTTTTTGTGTTATTAATCTTATATTTTTATCATTTGAGTTACATCATTTTTATGCCATATTAACTTGTGTGTGTGAATGAAAAACAAATAAATCACGAAATATTATCGATTTCTTATAGACTATTCGACTAAACTAAAACACACGAGCGTGGGGTGGGTGAGTTGACCCTGTGGTTGAACTCTTGTTTTCAGAACTGGCCAGTCGGGTTCGAATCTGTGCGATACTACAAAATCTTTCCCGCACCTTAAGCTGTGGGTTAGTTATACGAGTGAAAGTCAGTCCCTTAACATGGTTGGTGGGTGATAGGATGCCTCTGACTGGCTGTCGTCCCTCTCTTCAGTAATATAAAATTAGGGACGGTGAAAGATATCCTTAGTAGGTTTTTTTTTATATAAATATAAAACACAAAGAATATGCGGAACACATTCATGTGAATTCTTGTCAGTGTTACGTAGCTTTCATAATTTACATGTTACAGCAATTTGTTGATGGTTTAGACAGAAAGTTTCCTGTCAATGCTTTTTTTTTTTCACAAACAATGTTGAATAATATTCTATATAATTAATTACCGATTTTCGTACAAAAATTTAGTATAACACAAGATATGAGATGTTTAAAACCAACAGTTGCGGTGTTAGCACATTGCTTAATTAGTAATATCTATTTATAACGCTTAGTAAGCTTTTTACATTCATTTATAGATAATACCTTGTTAGGTTATTGTAACATAGAAAATTTAACGTTATTATCTAATTTAAAGTTGTATTTTAGTTACTTATACTACCATAAATAAGACACATTTTTTTTTATTTTACAGAAAAAGATGTTCTTCTTTGTAGTTTTATTGTTTATATGGAAAATAGAAGAAGCGAGTCAGTCAGAACTTTATCCTGTACCCCAGCATCATGTTCAACCTCGCAGTAGTGGCTCATCCTTTGTGGATGATGCAACCGACGAGCTCTTCGGATTGTTGCTTGCCCCTCTAGGAAGCAAACGAAGTAATAGCAGGAGTAAGAAGAATAATCACAACTGGTCCAAGCTATTCGGAGGTGGCGGTCAACATTCTTCCCATAAAGGATCGTATCATAGACAACCAAACTATCATCGTGCCAGTTATTCGTCGTACGATCAACAGCGTTATGCACCTTCGTCTGAATACCTGAGTTATGGTTATCCTCCTACTACCACTCATAAAAAGTCTACAAGCTATCCCTATCCTACATCTAATGGTTACAAACATCATGTATCGTCATACGGTGGACATAATCATCATCCAAGTTATTCATCTGGCGACCACAATAAGCATCATTTGAGCTCTTCCTATCCTCCGTCAAGTGGTTACAAACATTCTTATTCATCTTCAGGTGGACAAAGCCATTATCCAAGTTATTCTTATACCCAATATGGCAACCATTATAAGCATCCCCCACCCCCTAAAAGGCATTATGAAGGCGGTCTTCAAAATTACGAACATTATCCAAGCTACCCTCCATCTTATCCCCCACCATATGGCTATCCGTATGGTTATCCAGCGTATGCGAATATAACAATGCATTCTCAAGGAAATGCAACAAACGCCACAACTTATCATTCTCCACCGCCTTATTATCCTTACATTTACCCTCCCCATCATAAATACCCTCCACCTCACAAGCCAAGTCACTATGGACCTAAAAAACCCAAATACGCGGAAATTGACACGCATCTGAACTTGCCTCCTGTTAAATTCAGGCTTCATCTTCGCCCAAATATCAAAATATTTACAAACACGACAGACCCATTGGAGAAAAAGCCAGATGATGAAGAAGACCTGCCATATCCCCCACCAGAAAGAGAACCTCCAAAGAAGTATCCTCCTTACCCTTATCATTCTCAACATCACGCACATCACTATCCCTCTCCACACAATACCCATCACTATCCCTCTCCACATAATACCCATCACTATCCCTCTCCACACCATTATCCTCCACCACCACCTTATCCTCCACCAACCTATCCACCACCAACACCGTCACATGGTAAAATCCACTATGAACCAAATTTTGCAATAAAGTTTGACCCCCAAGTAATTACTACTCCTGCCCCTCTTAATGACACGTATACCCCAATACCTGGATATGCTGGATATCCGTATCATCTTCCCCCACCTGGATACCCTCCTTATGGCTATCCACCACCCAGTTATGGACATCACGCACACCACCCTCAAGAACGTTCTTACAACCAAGATTATTCCTATCCAAACTATGCTAATCACCGCTATGATACACCTCCTCCATATCCTTATCCACCTTATTATGGTCATCACCATTCTGGCTACGGAGCAACCTATGAAAAGCCAAAAGAGAAAACCACTACTACTTCAACTACAACCACAACCACAACTACAACTACTCGCCGACCAACAAGAAGAACAACGACTCGGAGAACTACTACTACTAGACGACCTACAACTACTACTAGAAGACGAACAACCACGACCAGAAGACCAACAAGTACCACTACACGACCTACAACCACTACAAGAAGACCGACAAGTACCACTACTCGACTTACAACCACGACTAGAAGATCAACAAATACCATTACACGACCTACAACCACGACTAGGAGACCAATAACTACTACAACACGTAGAACAACTGCTCGTCCAACACTAAGATTTACCACAACCACTAGAACTCCACGATCTACTAGCAACCGACCCCAAATTGAACGGGAGGGAGAAAGGGGTAATCGTGTGAACAATATGTCAAGTAAATCTACTATCCCAACTCAGCCACAAAAGGAGAAAGAAGAAAGGAAACAGGATGGAACACATGAAATATCTTCTTCGTTTAGTACCACGACAAAATTTGCTTTTTCGACAACTTCCACATCTTCGTCGAGCACCCAAAGTCTTGGCGAAGGTGTCATAACTACCACGACATCAATTATCAGTAGAGTTGAAGAATTCAGTGAAACTACAACGTCGTTTTCTAGTTTCTCTACAATAAACCCCAGCCGTACTTCTATGGACGTAACAGCAACCCAGATTAAAACTTCATTGCCATCTCTAGATTCTTCGTCCAAAATTGACGAGAATTCTGATATAGAAATTAAAATAAACCCATCCCGAACCCAGCCAGCAGAGACGTCTTGTGACTCTACACTTCTTGACCACCAAACTGTTACAAATGCTATAAAGAAAAATGTCAGAAATATGGGGGAAAAGCAATCTGTATCAACCTCATCAGTAAAATTTGGTAATACATTCGGTCCAGAAATTGTTGGCAAGTCTTCCCGTTTGCCAAATATGCCACTTTTTTCTACCCAAACTGTAACTGTGACGGTGACAGAAATTCTGCCAAGTATTGGCTCAACCGACACTAATAGCGCAGACCAGTTTAAACCAGCAGTCACAAAAACAGAAATAATTATACAGCCTACGATGACAAATATGACGATTTCAAATAACCTAGAAATCACCAAGAATTTGAAAACAAGAAATGATACAACGAACGTTACTGCAAGCAGTTCCCAAAAAGAAATATCAATGATGTCCCACGACGTTCTCAAAGGTGCAGTTTCGAATACCAACTGCAACGAAAATTCGATTGACTCTAATTCCATAAAGGAAGATAAGACAGAGTCTGTACAAACAGAGACAATGACGAGAAATCCTGTGAACATGTTAGACGAAACTAAAGATAATACAGAGAACACATTGACTTATTCCATTGTAAAACCTCATCCCCGTCGCCTTGTCAATGAATACGACGAAGTTATTCCACCAACTCTAATTTCTCCTGATCTTTTGTGATTTGAATAACATTATGTAAAAACAAAGAGACGGTACGTTGTGAAAAGAAAACTTAATGGCTAACGTGTTGCTAATTAAGTCGACACTTAATTTGGATATCTAACTTTTCACTACTTCGTGAGTAAAGTTAATTTAAATTCTGATGAATGTGAAACTACCCATTTCCTTATTAAATACCACAACCTGAGTGAGATGTCTCGAAAAAGTAATTACTGTTAATAACTGTGAAAAGGTAACCAAGGATGTATTATCGTTAGCTACATAATATTTTATTGCAACATTTTGCAATAAGCATTGTGATATAGGAAACGAAGTGATAAATGTAGTAGGTGTAATAGAAATTGATATGAAAATAAAATAATACTATATATAAAATTACTCATGTATTTAAAATGTATGTCAAAAACAGTCAAAATAATTTGTGATTTTCTAAAAGATTTATAAGTATTTTCACGGAAAACAAAACATGTCCCTAGGTGGGTCAGCGATAAGTTTACAGACTTATAACGCTAAATTCCGGAATTGGATTCCCCGCGGTGGACAGGGTCACTCTGTGTCTTTGCTTTAACAAAAACCCACAATAAATAACAATATGATGTGATAAATATTGCAAAATAAAAACATAGGAAATAATTTTTCAAAAGTCCCCGGTGGCTCAGCGAGTTGTCTGAGGGCTTACTGCAATAAACCTCGGGTTTCAGTACTCGTGATAAGCACAGCATAGTTAGCCCATTGTGAAGCTTATTCATATATAGTCCGGGCATGACCTGGTACCTAGTGTGCTTGGTTGCATAACAAAAGGTTCAAGACTCGAGTCGCTATATGCCAGTCATTACACTTCTTACTTTCAGCTATTATGGCGTTATAACAATTACAGTTAATATTGATATTTCGTTAGTGTAGCCCCCAATGGCAAAGCGGTATGTCTGCGGACTTACAACGCTAGAAACCGGGTTTCGATATCCGTGGTGGGCAGAGCACAGATAGCCCATTGTGTAGCTTTGTGCTTAATTAAAAAGCAAACAAACAAAAATTGAACCAATAAATCAAATGATATCACAAAATTATTCGTTCAATATATTATATACAATATATTATAGGGGTGCCCCCCCCCAGTAGCATAGCGGGATGTCTGCGGACTTACAACGCTAGAATACTATGACATTATGTAATGTTTTCGTAAAAGTACTAATGTCCGATGGGAATCGGACATTATTTAAATGGTTTTATAATGTTCCAACTTTATAAATGTTCCTGGTCAAATATCTGAAGTGTCCCGATTAATAAGCGTTATGATAATCACAATTATAGCTTCCGAAGTTTATAGCACACCAACTGTAGTAAACCAATAATAGATACTCTTTTTGGCGCGTCGCGTTGGTTATATTTATAGGCGTGTGGAGAGTTTCTTGCAATTTCAGTATACCTAGCAATACTGACGCTAACGCTAGCGTTTACATACACACATATATTGTTGATTCTTACACTGGAGAATCTTCTGCAACTGTAGAGAATAGGCGGGAGTTTCGCAATACATATTTAACTGTATGAGTTATGTACATTTCTAAACACGAATTTAATTTAAACAAACATCAATATTAAAATAAATATATAATAGTAAATCCGTCACACTGGTCACTCTCCGGTCAGAAGTTCAGAACTATGAATGGATGTGCCTATGTTCTGAAGTCTCTGTCCTTTTGCTTAACACATTTGTTGCATAAAGTACGGTTCAGATTGAAAAATACCAGTTATTTATAAAAACAAGGAAAGGCCTCTTGGATGCTCTCGCCATCTACTGGTTGAGTTTGTAAATTAGTAATCATCTTTTATTATGCTGTTCTTTCCTAGAAAGTCATTTTATGATTCTTACTATAGTGTAGTAAATGAGGACAAATAAATTTAAAACTGTAATATTTGTAATTAAATAACACAAAATAATAAATATATTTTTCTAATCGAAATAAAATAAGTATTCTCAAGATATTTGTTATAAAATAAAATAAAGCAAGCAAATCAAGCGTAGGCGGTTATACACTAATTGTAATACTAATACAACTTGAAGACAATTGTAACAAAGCACAATAAACTCAAGTAAGTTATACATAATTATAAATAAAAAAGAATATGAAATTAACAAGAGCTCAGCCATTTAGAACAAAAAATTACCACGCCAAAAATTAATTATTACAAAATAAAATTCAGCAATATACAGATAATCGCAAGAAAATATAACAAAAACGAATATACGGTCACTTCCCAAGTACCAAACAGATTTAGGAAAGCCGACAAAGCAAAATTATAGAGGCTACGTTCGTTTTGTTTTGTAAACCATAGATAAACAAATTTAAAATATTTCTAGGAAATTTATTATGAAACAAAACACAACTGAAGATCATAAGTACTTATGATGAACCAAAACCCCCCTAGTTGCACAGCGGTATGTCTGCGGACTTACAACACTAGAATCCGGGTTTCGATACCCGTAGTGGGCAGAGCACAGATAGCCCATTGTGTAGCTTTGTGCTTAATTAAAAACAAACAAACAAAAATTGAACCAATAAATCAAATGATATCACAAAATTATTCGTTCAGCTACTTACGATAGAACAAAGCAAAGATTAAGGAAACTGATTTTGTTTTGTTAGAAAACAAAATTAAGGAAATAGGCTATACTGTTGCATGATCAAGAGCTCTTGGAACAGCAGCCCGAACAGGAAAACTGAAATTTAGAATGTTTCATTATGCCTGAATTCCAAGAACGGTGTGATTTATCACAATAGATGTAAGGCCGGTGAAAGCATTATTTATCATGATAAAATGTGAATATGTTTCCCTAGGGTATTATGTATCTTTTGAGGTCACTGACCGTTACGTGGGTCACACACACATGTGTATCAACACACATAAATGCATTAAGGAACTCATGTACTCAGTAAAATAAAAATGTCGGATTATCGAAACTTTGGAATCCAGACTGGGTACTGTGATGACTTGGTAATTTTTAAATACTTGAAACTTAAATCACTGGGCTTTTTATTTATTACTTATTTATTGAAGCTCTTTGGTCAAGGGATATGATATCGTACGTTGGTTTGTACTTGTAGCTCGGTTTTCAACTCAGTTCAATGTTCAACTAAATATGTAATTGTCTAATACAAAACGTTCTGTTTCATTAAATAATTTCCTGCACACGATGTGTAATTCTGCAGGACTACTGGTTGCTTGAAGAGTTTTCAGTTCCATATTGTGATGACAACATTGTTTAAGAAGATTAACGTCAAAATTATTAGGGAACTGACGAACAAGCTACATTTTCTACACTTTGACTCGTAATCAATGAATATGGCAGATTAGAGTGTTCAAACTCTTATGTAGAGTCATTTAAGCTTGAGACATAAGTGTATCGATGGAAACTGAACAATTCAACACATTTGCAATGTCCTTTCTTATAAAGGGTTTGATTATATCATCAACGTTACAGGAACATAATGTGGTAAAAAGATATAGCACTGTGAATGTGATATAAGAGGAGAATTTGGACTATTTAAGAAGTGTTTTCATGCGTGTGGATTAGTTTTGTTCTTGCTACATGTCCTGTAATGCATGAAATTAATTTCATTTGATCTGGTTAACCTTTAGGGTAATAAATGTCACTCTGATTAACTAAATTTTGTAGTTTATTATTTGTGTAATGTATTTCTGGAACAAACAAAAACTTTCTGGTTATATTAAATATTATTATACGCACCGTTTGATTTTGTTCCAGTACATTTCCAAATTACAGAGCGTTCTATGGAAAGTTTAAAATGAAAAACTCAGTACTTAATACAAATATACTTTATTTGCCTTTGATGATGTTTTTTTCTTCTTCTTCTTAATACTCCTCTACGATCAAAAGAGAAAATATAATATACACCTGTGTAAACATGACAGCAGCATCTAAACTGGATGGAACTATGCATCATAGATCAACATCACGTGGAATCTTAAATCATATCCTAAGTAAAAACTGTTTCAACTTTACTTCCAGCATACTATAACAAAAAAAAGTGATGTAAAGAGTAAAATAATTTCTGTTAATTCATTCATGAATTAGAATACTGAGCTTCAAAGATCATTGTGTAAATTAACAGGGAATGAGACAACATTATGGTATTCTAACAATACAATGAGAATATAAGATATCGTTATAAAGTAATTCCAAGACTTTTCCTTTACAATTTATAAACATAATATATCATTTAAGATACCCCTAGTACAATCAGTTATATAACTGCGCAAAAAATACACAAACGGACTCGTTTACCTACACTTTAAGTCGACTTATTCACTCTCATTTGGATGAGTATAGTGTACACTACAGCATTCCATGTGTGGCTTGGAGACATTTGATAGTTTATATTTTAAGAAAATAGAAATGTTATCTCTCACATTCGAATACGATATAATACTACTTTATCAACATAAAAAACATGTTAATTATAAACGTACTTAATATTGTGTGTTGTTATATAAATCAGTATTGTATATTATTCAAATCCTATATAAATACAGGTTCACTGCGGTTAGTAACAAAATCCCAAAACACCGTACTGTTATAAACAGTTTTGAAAAGTCCCCCTTATAATTTTACTGCAGGAGATCTAGTTGTGTCAATGATATTTACCTTGATAATCTGAAGATTTCTTTACGTCAATCTTCTAGACAAACCTCGGCATGTTGCTCATCATCTCTTTGTTTGTTTAGTGCAAAACTACACAAGGGGCTATCTTTGCTGTGCCCACCACGAGTATCGAAACCCGATTTTAGCACTGCGAGTCCTATTTACTTAGTCTTGTTACTTTGTCTCCTGTTAACTTTAACACACTCCAATGGCTTTATCCGCGAAACCTACAGCTTATAGTATTGTAGTGAGAAGGTACTATTTTATTTGAATTATTCAGTAGACAAGCTCCTTTAAAATACTGTAAAATAAATATGAAACCCAATATACCAATTGATTCATTACTTGTCGCTGAGTTATATCGGTTTTGGGGAATTCCATCTTCATCAGTAACTCTGAACAAATGTAAAGCGAAAGAACTGTTGATAAATATTGTGGGGTTCCTAAGAGACTGAGGGTAGGGGTGGGGGAGCGTGGACTTGATCCAATTAGTTAGATAGATAGTTTTGCCTATGGTTAAGTTTATTTTTTCAATAAACAGAAACGTTGGAAGAACTTAGTAAACTTCGATATATAGACAAAATTAACAACAACACAGTAGAATGGCTCTGAAAATAACATAAAATAGCTGCATACAGAAAACTGTAAATGGAATAAACTGACAAAATGTGTTGCTTTCTTTGGTAGAAACACCAAGGATTTTTGTACAATAAAAATAATATTGTAGTAACGAGTAAAAACTAGAAGTTGAATTTTATAATGACTGTCTGGAAATTGGTTTCTAACTCAAAGATGCCTGGGTGTTGTAGTAGGAAAAGTTAGGTATTTCACTGCTTTGTTGTCAGAGCTACAAAATACGGTGTCTCACTGTTACAACTTAAAATAATTCTATGAATATCATTATAACTAAGACCTAGTGTGTTGTAACCCAGCCAAACAAGTAAAATCTGGATTGAATGGAAGGCCTCATCAACAGCAGTCTACGATAAAGTGTAGTTAAAATATTAAAATACGGGATTCTTAATAGGAACACATGTATTCAGCTAACATGCAAGGGCTTAAAGTCATTATCGATCCTATTGTGATCTTCTATTACTCTTTTTATCTTAAAAAATGCTTTCGTTGTTTGTTGTCATTTGTATTATAAATAGCTCATGTAACGAATTTGTTATTACATATTTATTTTAATATCAACGTTTGTTTGGATTAAATTTATATTTAGAAACATACATAGCTTATACTGTTAAATATGCATTGCGAAACTTCTGACTATACTCCTAAGTTGTAGAATATTCTCGAGAGTAAGAATCGCAATATATGTGTGTGTACATAAACGCTTAAATGTAGCTCAGTATTGTTACATAATCTGAAATTTCGAGAAACTCTCCACACGCCTATAAATATAACCAACGCGACGCGCTAAAAAAAAGAGAGTGTCTATTATTAATGGTTGGAGACGGCTTGAATGGGTAATGAAGAAAACCTTTAATATAAGTTTAACATATTATTAGTTTGATATAATCAGTGTGCTATAAACTTCGGAAGCTATAACTGTGATTGTTATAACGCTTGCCAATCGAAAACTTCAGATATTTGACCAGGAACCTTTACAAATTTCGAACATTTCAAATCGTTTAACTTCAGTGGATTGTCATCGGACATTAGAATTTTTACGAAAAACATTACCTAACTTCAACGGTGGAAACTCAGCGTGTGTGGCAAAGGTCAAAGCTAGCTAGTTTCTCGACAAATCGTACCTACATCAACTCGTAATTAACTCGCTCATCGTGAACCCTCGATAA
>NW_013667053.1:182931-183873 GCF_000517525.1 Limulus polyphemus
TTTATAAATCATTGTTTGTAATAACTATTTGTAATAATTGTTATTGTAAATTGTACTATTGTTTGTATAACATATTTGTGTTAAAAAAAGAAAACTGTGTGTATCAATCTTGTTGGCAAGTATCATAAACTGACTATATATCGGCATACATTTAAATACTAAATTCAGAGTATAATTTAACTACTAAATTTAAATTATCAGTTAACGCAATTTCAGGCTATTTGGAATTCTAATACGTAATGCTCAGTATTCACTTAGGTTGTTATTGTATGCTGTAAATATTCTCTGATTAAGGCACAAGTTCAAACATCAGTGATGAAATATAATTTTTGTTATAAATAAGGTAATTTCTTTATTATCATTGTTATGAAGAATTGTTTGTAATTGATCACAAAGCTACACAATGAGCTATCTATGCTGTGCCTACCACGGGTATCGAAATTCGATTTTTAGCGTTGTAAGTACACATATATACCGCTGAGCCACCGGAGAGCGATTATGGAGAAAAAGTAGCTGAAGTAATTTTTAGCATTTATCTGAAAAATCCAAATAAAAGATAATATAACATACAATATTATACACTGCAGAAACAGTTAAAAGAAAGTTTTTTTTATTTGTTTGTTGTTAAGCACAAAGCTACACAAGGGGCTATCTGTGCTGTGCTTACCATGGGTATCAAAACCTGGTTATTAGCGATATAAGCCATCAGACTTGTCACTGAGCCGATGAGAAGCAAAAGAAAATTTAATATATACAGTGTTATATATATATATATAATGTCCATCATTTCTTTCGGTTCACTGCTATGCAGATTTGCTTATGCTATACATATATATCTAAAGACAGACAGTGAGGTTTCACACAGTCTTGTCTTAGCTGTTACTTTGAAGTGAGTCACAGAGTTTAAAGTGTTCAAATTGTTCATGGATCATAGCTAAACCT
>NW_013667053.1:184816-186931 GCF_000517525.1 Limulus polyphemus
TCAAATGAATGGTACAATTGGTTAGATATCTAGACAAAAAAAAGACAATTATCCACAACACAATTAATCGACCACTACTGTGACTGCAATGGTATGGGTATCTGCTTCGAATATTCAATCAAACGTCTGTAACCATAACTAGATAGTATATTGTATACAGCTGGTTAGAGATAGATTTCACAAGGCCATCGTATATTTTAGACGCTCGGAGGCACAAAACAAGTCACTTGCAATGGTCCAAGGAAACATATAGGGGCCCAACTACACGTTGAAATATATTATTTTTGCAGAGGAGTGTGCTTCACTATTCAGTCAGATAACAAGCCCATACTCGCTTGAACCAGAACCAGTTCATACAGGAACGTGACACATATGGCAGTGTTGAGGGTAGAAATATGCATTCTTACGATTGATATCACACATATTATAGAGGCCAGAGCTCACGACACTTTGTATTGCCATATGCTGGTGCAATTGACTCTAACTTCGATCTAATAAGTGACCACACCACACCCCATCCTCATCTTGCTAAACTGATAGAAGCGTTCTCTGAAGAAGAAGAGATTGACCAAATGCCTGCTCACCAGTCATTAATCTTATCAAGAATTTGAGGATGTTCCTTGGAGAAGCGTTGCATCCTGTTGAGTAGAAACAGCTATTTGAGGATGTTCCTTGGAGAAGCGTTGCATCCTGTTGAGTAGAAACAGCCATTTGAGGATGTTCCTTGGAGAAGCGTTGCATCCTGTTGAGTAGAAACAGCTCTTTCAGATGAGTGATCGAGGATATTTTATCAACTCTATCAAGCTCTATCAATACTTTAATCTTAAGAATGCACCTTCGGTTGTTATTTGTAATGAGCTTGTTTCATGATGAAGTGTTTTAAACTTCAACAATAGAAAGCCATTTTTTTTCTTCTATAATATTGTTATAATAATAAAAATCGTTATGGTTTTAATCAATGAAAAATGTCCATGTTAACTCAGTTTTCATTTTTATTTTACTATTAATAGCCAAACTTGACATTTTTGTTTTTAGGAATATCAGTACAACAAATTTCTGATTCTTTTTCAGACGTAATAATCTGAAAGAATTTTCCTTTTAGTTTTTCCGCTCTCTTTACTTTTTGCATGTCACAAACTGAAACAAAAGAATTTATGTTTTGTGGTTCAAAATCATACTTCTTTTGCATCTTATCTTGCTATAATAAAAGCCAAGAGCAAAATTATTCAAAAGTAAGGTGTGTAAGTGAACGAGAATTACACTATTAAACTGAGGCCTTAGCGAATGTAATAAACTCTATTATTGTAATTAACTTGTGTGGGGATATATATGTATATATTGTGAGGATGGTCATTACTGGGAGATCTTTAACGTTTCTTTAAGACGTCATTCCACTTGTTATTATATTAATAAAGCTTATAAAGCTACAATTCAAAAATCAATCTCTGCGTCAGTCATAATATAGATAGCTCAGTGTGTGTAGCTTTGTGCTAAAAGAAGCAAAATTTTGAATTAACTTGACTTTGATAGGTGCTTGAAAAATAAATTTTAGATCCAGTATTTTAATTATTTGAATTTTATTGACAAGAAGGTCCTAATTTCGCAATAAGATTAATAAATTTTCACTCTACGCTCATTATTTGGAATTTTAGCCTTTTAGCTTAACAACCAATAACACTTGAAATACATTTATTGATTTTTAAAACAGTTTGAGCTAGTAATAGGAAACAAAATGCATTTTCTCACTGGCTTTTTGACAACTAACGAATCAACACCATTTGAGATTTAATTTGGAGGAAGGGGATTCTTGCGGTGGTGCAAGGTTCCCCAGTGTTGTAGCTAAATTAGCTATTAATTTCTCCCTACCACAACAAGTTTAAGAATATGTCGTTATTCAGGTTGTTACGCATTACAATTTCAAATAGCGTTAAAATGAGTTAAATTGTACTTTGCATTTAATATTTAAATAAATACCGATATATATCCACTTTATGATATTTACCAACAAGATTGATACACACAGTCTTCTTTTTTAATACAAACAATAATACAATTTACAATAACGGTTATTACAAATGGTTATTACAAACAATGATTTATATTCAAAAGTTTTAC
>NW_013667053.1:186941-194900 GCF_000517525.1 Limulus polyphemus
CAAAAGTTGTACAAAGATGCAAGCAATATAAAGTATTCTTTCTAGTCTGGAACTTTCTTGATATCTTATCCAGAGTTCACGATGAGTGAGTTAATTTCGAGTTGGTGTAGGTACAATTCACTTAATAGGAGCTAGCTAGCTCTGTAGTTCTCACTGATCACACGCCGATTACAGGTCGAGTTTCTTTTATCGCTGAAGTTATATAATATATTCGTAAAAGTACTAATGTCCGATGTGAATCCACTGAAGTTCAATGATTTGTTATGTTCGAAATTTATAAACATTCCTGTTCAATATATCTGAAGTTCCCGAATAATAAGCGTTAATCACAATTAATATCTTCCGAAGTTTATAGTATACCAACTATAGCAAACCAATAACATATACTTTTTTTGGCGCGTCACGTTGATTATATTTATAGGCGTGTGGAGAGTTTATTGAAATATCAGATTATGTAACAATACAAAGCTACACTGGCGTTTACGTATACACATATATTGTTGATTCTTACACTCGAGAATCTTCTACAACTTGAGACAATAGGCGGAATTTCACAATACATATTTAACAGTATACGTTATGTACATTTCTAAATATAAATTGAATTTAAACAAACATCGATATTAAAATAAATGTATAAGAATAAATCCGTCACAAGGTATATTCGTATATTTTGTTATAAATTTTCGAGTTGGTGATCTGCAAATAGTGATCACATTTTTGTTAGTCACTCATTGGAAGGTCGTGAACAGGTATTGACGGTGGTGTAGGAAAGAGTTGCAAAGCGGGGGTGCTTGGTTAAACATATAATAATATAAGTTACAGTTGCTATATAAGTCAAATGTCTAAAAGTGGTTCTGACGCCTCTGATTAATTCTTTTTTAAATTAAGTAAAAGTTATAAAGGATATTGTATACAAGCTTGTATCAGTTTAGTTTTGTGTCTTTGGCCACTCCTTGAGATTAAGATGAAGTCACTTTTAAGGGTTACAATGATAATGTACAGTTTGTTATAAGTTAAGGATTTTCTTCCCTGTATATGTTATCTGGAACAGCCAGTGAAGTGTGCAGTCTTGGATTATGGTACATTGAATTTCCAACCATTGTTTGATTTGAAAGTGCGGTATAAAAATGTCTATTTTTATTTATGTCCTGTACAGCTGTGTTTTAAAAGGTCTTTCTCCAACCTCATTAGCCAAAATAAGTCACAAAGGAAGTTGTTAATTTGTGTTTCTTTTGGTGAACCAGAAGTTAAGATGGGGCAGAAAATTCCGGAGCAAGGTTCTGCCTCTTGAGAATTTACACCATTAGCATTCCTAGTATTTTGATTGGAATGTCGATGTGAATATCATAAAAAGAAAGTTCCACCTCTTTCAAAGTCCTAATTTACCCACTGTGTTGAATGTTTTCGAAATTATTCTTTGAAGTGCATTTCCGGAATCTGGGTTCTTTCGAATGTCTTAGACTTATATGTTGGACAGCAGTGTACCTAAAGATGACGCTAGAAGCTCTTGAATTTTTATAAAATGAGAATGCAATGATATGTGACTTGTTACTGGAAGGTACTTTAGCTTTATAGTACACTTAGTAACAGCGTCAAACCGTTTTTTTTTTAGGGTTATCCCCCTGCCATCCCCTCAATCACACAATTGACGTTCCTGTTTAGTATTGCCCCGTGGTCAGATCTAGGCTGATTGACAAATACATTTGGGAAGCTAGACAAACACCTATATTATTTAGCTATTTTATTCGAATAATAGTAACTATTTGTTGTGCTACACCCGTTAGTTGTTTCATATTCGTTAATTTGTGATCTACACGGTCTAACTGTGAGACAGAAATGTAAAATTTAAAAAAGAGTAGGAAAAATATTTTCAAAAACAAGTTATTGAAACGTTAAAGAAATACAACGTATTGATGAACAAATATTCTTACATTTACAAAAAATAATCAACAGAAATGAGATAATTTTGGTGCTTACGAAAACTTTAAAAATGTATTAAATGTTATAGTATATTATCCGTTTGCTTGCACAATAAGTAACGTACCACAAGTCTTACACGTTTCCTGTGTCAACATCCGGTAATATCGTGTGCTTCTCTGAGAAATCGGAAATTGGGTACGGTTCTGTGAAAACGGTAATCATGGTAGTCGAATATAAAATTAGGAGTTGCAAGGACACTTCAAAGCATTCGCTTAGCGAAAGAAATGAACTAGTCGTCTGGCCCTTTGTTTAATATGATAGGTATTGGACCAGTGTCATTTAGAAGTTCTTTATTGTTCCAGATTAATGGTATATATAGATAGAAACCTACTTGACCCTATTTTAATTTAAGTTACTGGAAATGAAATGAAACATTTGAAACTGATTTGGCAAGTTGCCAACAATGCATCTGTGTAGTATAATTTGTTTGCAAACCATCAAGTAGACTACATAGTACATGATCAGTTTTTTTGTTGTTGTTTCTTTTGCGTAGTGATTAGGCGTAACTATTCAATAGCAATCACAAATTTAAGAAAATACTAATTCTAACTTCAGGCTTAGAGCTTATTTTTATGCTACATTTTCTATGATGGCATGTATAGAAAAAGACGTAGCTCTCAAAACTGGGTTTTTGTGTATTGCCCCACAACGACAAGGAATTTTAAAGGTGAGAACTTAAAAAAAGTTAAAAACTCAGGAAAATCTTTCTTATGTAAAGTTATATTTAAATGAATCATTGAATGCTACTGCTAAATAGTTACAACTCAAATATCTCATTATGTATGATAATATTAGTAGTTTGTTAATATTATACCACAATATATTTACTAGGATGTTTTAGCACTACACAATTTAATCATTATATTCTGACTTCACAAATGCTCTTAACAGTGTATTGTGATTTGAGTGACAACTTAAATGTCCTATACTTTTTATTTTTATTTTAGTCATTGCGTGTATTAAGATAATTATAGACTCATTTTTCTTAATATGTGGAATTTTTGTGTATGTAGTTCTAATTGTGGTAAATAGTTCCTTAACATTTTAACACAGGATTATTCTGTCTGGAGAAATACATGATGCTTTGCATATAAAAACCACACAAAATCTAGACATCATCAAGGTTGAGACAGATGACCTTAGCTACTCCACAAGGAACACAAAGAAAACAAAATATTTACTGAAGTCATTGACATTATATGCATATGAAAATATTAGTTAGCATAAAGACCTCATACTTATCAGGGAATTTGATATATATGAAATATGCCAATAATAAAACTCATCATACAGTTTGATGTGATTTTTATCACACAAGTATTGGTCCTATTGATCTTATTATTTTGCAAGCTATTGGCATTTAACACTGTAACACGAGCTTTAACTGTTGATGATACTTATGCATATAATTCAGAATGAACAAAAATCATATCCAAAATATAAGTGAATTGTTTACAGAATACACTTTTTTTTAAAGAAACAAAAAGATTTGTTTTTAGCATTAATATTAATAGACAGGGTTGCAGAGTATAAGATGAAAACTTGTAAACTTTGGCAAAGGTTTGTCTATCAGTCTGAAACTTAGGGACAAAATACATCTTTCAACAAATAATAAACAGGCAAGTAAAGGCCTGGCAAAATGTTTCCATTTTTGTTTTTCATATTTCATTTAGAAGTTTACTTGGCATTGCTGTTCAAAATTTTCAGTGTTATATTTTACTTTTAGTGCAACATTGAAAAAAAAGATAATTTAATGTTTTTATTAAATCATACTTGCAGACATGTATAGTAAAATGTGTAACCATTTTTGTGAAACATTTTATAGAAATCTTGGAGTAAGCGGTATATTGCTCTTTATCAAACCAGCATAAATGGCATCCGGAGACTTGAAATTTTTGATAGAGAAAATAATTTTTTGCGTCAAACACCTAGCAAAATCATTCCCCTCACTGACTGTATTAAGGTCATGCCAGCTTCTCAGAAACAGCAGGCTAATGTATTTGAGGTAAGAATGAGTTTAGGTGGCTTAAGTAATTATAATAATTGTATAAAAATTTATATGCTTACTTGTACTGATGCTTTTTGATGTAAGTAATATTTTTATTACTTAATGAGGTTATATTTACATAGAGTGTCTTGATATTTTTAAAGTTATTTGAACATTGGATCACTTACAAACCCTTCAAGAAATATTTGACATAATATTGTGACAAATTTTGAAGTCATTGTTTAATAAAAGCCCAAGTTCAATATACAAAAGTTCATAAACTCATCATAGGTAACTTTTACTTCTGTATATAATCGGGCATCTGGCTCCAACGTTTGATGTGAACAAAGTGAAAAATTGCATCTTAAGAAAATCGTTATTTTCAATTTATAATTTTCATAAGTTTTGAAATGTTACAAACTTTCAAGTTTAAGTCTAAAGTTATTTGATAGAAATTACATCTGTATGTGCTCTATTTACAGTAGGGTATATAAAATCCTATCGGTAGCATACAGTAATGTATAATAATGAAACATACCCTTACCTTGTACATTTCTCAAAAATATGATAACAAATGAAAAATTCAAACCTTACTGTAATGTTTACTTGATTAATTAAGTCCTTTGAAGATGTTACACACTAGATAATTGTATTTGTCCTTGTGGAATTCAAAAAATATATCCTAATACCAAAATAGTGCATAATTTGGTAATTTTGACTTTCACATATTATATTTAAAATATTACCTCAAATAAACTACAATAATATTCATCTGTTATTTTATGTTTTATGTTACATTGTACTGTAAAAGGATTAAATCAAAGAATGTTGTAAACAGTCTCTATCAGTGGCTTGTTCCATAAATTACTAAACTCTTCCTAAATACTTCATAATGTTTAGATTCTGGTTTCTTATGAGTAAGTGTTTAAATGTAATTGTATTTCTGTGACATATTTTTGCTTATGCAAATATGTTCACTAATTAATCAAGCAAAACTAAAAATTAGAAGTAATTGATGTGTTAATTGGATGCTTATTTGGCTTTTGAGGTAATTTTTGGATGTCTTCAACTAAAATAAAATTAAAATAAGATCTTCATCTTCAACTAGTTTTACCCTCTTTATAAGCGAATTAGAAAAAATTCCTGTTTTTGTAGTGTAAGGTACGGACTGATCTGGTTGTTTTTCTTAACTGGTTTATTAGAAAAATTAAGCAACAATATAGTTATGGAAGACAAGGTTGATATTGTTTAATCAGTTAAACTTGTTATTATTTTATCTTTGTAAAATGTATTGCACTTGAAAAGACGAGTGTGTGGAATTTTCAAACATATAAATTTCCTTCAGAGTAGTCACTTAGGGCCCACTAACTGGAAATTCAAATGGTATCGAGTTTTTGAGTGTCTGTCTGTTTATCTCTCCAATCAACTGTAGAAGGTGCATAAGAATAATCTTTATCTATACTGCACAAACATAACCACAATTGTTAACACAAAACAAAACAGGGGAAAGTGGGTCTGTGGTACGTTGGAAAGGAGGGAACTAAAAGTTGTGTGGACTCTCTCCCACCAGTCCAGTATGTATTCCTCTAAGTTAAACTAAAGCAAAGTTACATGATAAAACTAAACCCAGAGTTAAAATACAAAACAAAAACAAAGATACATATGTTACTAAATGTTAAAGTAAAGCTTAGTAAAATTTAAATGTGAACAAAAAATATCTGAATAAAGTAAAATCTGCTGAGCAGAGGAGAACCAGGATTTTAATAAAAAACACGATAACTACTTAAGCCATGTTTTGCATTGAAACATTACTCTACACACGATCTCTATCCACGTGTGCTCAGTTGTACTAAATTATTGCTTTAAAACATTAAAAAAAATGTATTGGAAAAGTAAGTTTTGAATTGACTTTTTTTTCCTATTAATGGTAATTGTAGATATGAAAAGCATTTTTTTATAATGATGATTTTATTGACACTTTTGGAAAGTTTGAATGTAGATATACAAAAGCATTAAGATACATATACTTATCTACAAACATTTTTCAATGTAGATTTTTATCTTGAATCTGGAGGTAGAAGTTTAACATAAACATGGTATATGACAAAATATCTTGATAACATTCTTTGCTGAAAGCATGATTTAAAGACTAGGTACCAAAGTTCTATTTTAATCACAGTATGTCACAAAAGCTCAAAAACAGTTTATTTGTAGTATTACAGCATGGTTGATAAATCAAGTTTTGTTGAAATTATTGTATTTCACGAGTGTATATAGAAATAGTGTAGTATACTAAAAGAAAAACACAGATGATGCTATTTTCAATATTACTAATTTCAAATAGTTGATGTCCATCTCTTTCCCATTGTACAAATTAAGATGTTGACTTAATTTCACATGAGGCATGTTGAGTACATTGAACTCTGTAAAAATTCACATCTTCTCCCCAGAACAGAACTCATTGTGAATGTAATTTTTGTTAACTTAGATACTTATCAGGTTTTACAAAGTTTCATCTACTAGTAATTAATTCAGTTGTTAAAAACATCTGATATTGATGCAACTAAAAATGAAAGAAATGTGAATAATTTCAACAGGAGACATTTACATTTAAATAATTTCAAATATCGGTCCCATTTATCTAATGAAACTGGAACTGTCACAAGTTATTTTTTTTCTGTTTCATTAAATGTATAGAAATTACACCAAGTGTTCATTGTCTTGTATATATTATCCATTACTAAAATTTTTATTACTGGTAAAAATATTCACAATTATGAATGCACAAACTGATTAAATGTAATGATAACTGAGAAAATTTTGTTATAACACTTTATATTTTAAGATAGTTTTCAACAGGAATACTGACAGTATTGTACACAGTATAGAATTTTAAAACCTGATTAGGCTTTTCAATAAAACATTTACGAAGAGGGTCACAATGGAAAACAAACACAAAACTAATTTAAAACTGTGTTAAGAAACTAAGATCTTAACATCAAGCTAGGAACTCTCAAGCTATATGACATATGATAGTGAAAATATGTTATTCTTAGCTATGTGTCTGTGTATGATGTACAATACTTCTAATGACATTGTTGTGTGTACTTAGTCTCATGTTGTAGGTATCTTTCTTTTTTTTTTTTTTATTAAAATCCATGGATATTAAAATTCATGTCACCTTTGCCTGTATATTATTACCATCAGTAAAAACTTGCATGTAAACCTAAACATTTAAAAGCAGTTTGAAAAGTATAATTTTTTTGTTTATTCAATAATGTTTGATATTTCCTGCATCTAAGTCCAACAACTTGGGTAGAAACAAAAGATGTTTCTCCCAAACCAGACATAACATTTTACAGTAAAATAATTGTGGCTATCTTTGAGCTCAGAGAACATTCAGATATGCTTACATTAGAGGTTAAAACTTTTAATTGTTGCACTTAGAAATTTGCTCAGCAGAAAAACCAGATTATCTACCAAACTGTGGTTATACCTTACAAGTCTTGAATATGTCATTTCTTGTTCAGAATATATTTATAGGGAATAACTAAAAGTAAACATACTTTTGAAAATGTAAAATGTTGAGTGTCTGAGAATTAAATACTACATATTTCTAAATCTGTTTCTAATAATGTAAGTTCTGTCAGTGAGCATCTCAAATTTTGTAATATATTGCTTTATAATAGAAAAGAGAGATAATTACAGAATTATTCAACTATCAGACACTTATATCACAACTAGCACAGTAATGAGTTATGTATGAATATACCCATCTTTCTTTCTTCTTATATTATAGTAGAATTGATTCAGGATATATCATTTATTGTGTATATCTGCAGGTTTCACATAACACATTGTAAGAATTTATAATGTGATTCTTTGTCAATTGTCAGAATAAAATGTATTTCAGTTATATTTCTTAATAGTATAAATATACACTGTTGTTGTTTGGCTTAGGATTCTTCTACAGTAGGTGTCTGTGACTT
>NW_013667053.1:195845-226655 GCF_000517525.1 Limulus polyphemus
AATCAATATATATATATATTTGGAACAAGTTAAACGTATGTATAATAAATCATTCACACTATAGATGTTATACTTATAGGCATATCATAAACACTATATGTATAGTGCTCTTTTTTTTGTCAAAAGTCCACTTAGGCCTGTTAAATTACTTTAGAATTTCAGTTAACAAGCCAAACTATCTTCTCTATCACTATCGTACTAGTATTCTGTGTGTGATTCACTTACAAAGTTACCATAATCGTTTGGTTTTCTTTCTTCTGAAGATCCTCTGTTCCTTTTGTCAAAGTGCACTCAGGCTGATTCAGTTACTTTAGAACCACGCTTTGATGGAATACATTATTTTCTTATCTTCTTTTTTACTGTTAGTCTTACTCTAACATATTAAATGTTAGGCCTATCACTTCTACAATAGTTAACTTTTCCTTTTGTAAGTATACTTTCTTCTGCTATTATCTGTCTGCTGGTTCCCGCTCATCTCACGTTATTTATATCTTTATCACCTAATCGTTTGTCTGCCTTCTATATTCTCGGCATCAATGTATTGCACGTGACGTTCAGTAGTCTCAACATCATTGAATTATTAACAAAACCTTCTACAATCATCTGCTTTTAACTCTTATTATAACAAAAACTAAGCAGTAATAAAATATTCACTCTCAAAAACAAATTAATCAATAACATCTAGACTAAACAGTCTTTTATATCATGACATACATGGGCAAGAAATCTGCCATGTTCCTTTGTTGTTCTCTAGTAGATAGTACCTGTTCTACTCCTCAAGAGTATTGCTGCAATACTGCATGTTGTGCAAAGATGTTGATAGCAGTGTTCTTCAGTGGTAGTTCAGGTGTTATCTTGAGTAAATATTGGTTACTTCTGCTTTACTTTGAGTCCAGTCTCTTTATTCCATTCTCATGGCTAATTTACTCGGAGATATTGCATTACTTCATAATCAGAATCTTGACTGAATGTCTTGTTATTAAGTGGACCTATTCTGTTACTCTAAAGTTAATTCAGTTTGACCTGGATATACCACATATCCACAAATGAAATGTTTCACAAGAAGTTGGTAGCTCAAATGCTACTGCAAGTTAAATTTATGCAGATGTTTCACTAATACATATACGCTATGAATTATAAAAATTTAGAAGATTTGTAAATATACTTCTATTTCAGAAATAATCTGTGCATTTATACATTTTCTTGATACTAACTTTCAGGTATTGTAACAAATTTCTTGTAAGAACACAATACTTTGGCAACATCACACTTATTAACAAATCACTTATTCCAGTACTCAAAAATCCTATTGCCTAAGAAACTCGGGCAATTAAGCAAATATGTATATGTCTGATCACACTGTAAAAAATTTCCAAAGCTCTAAAAACAAAAACAGGCATTTTTCTTCATGATTAAAGATTTAAAATATATGTATTTCATGTTTAGCAGTTACTTTAAATTTATTTTTATTAATCAAACTATGCAAGCTTTACTGTCATACTTAGTTATTAAAACCTTCCGTTCAAATTTACAACAAGAAATCTTGTTTTGTGTTAAGATCAGTTTGTGAGCCCCACATCATATTGTGTTTCATTTTTAAGACAGTCCCTGGGAAATAAGCATTCAGTGTAGTTTTAGGAAAGAGAAAACACATAGATCTAACAACAATACCCTTGTGTTTTGTATGTAAGAAGCCACTTTCATTAAAGCCATGGTGTAAGCATGAGTTAGTAGAATAAATAGCCTTCTCATGCTTACTTAGTGGAGTTTACAAATATTTCATAGTCAGAAAAAATGTAATATGTGTCTTTTTTTTTTTTCTTCTTAGGTTCGAACGATACATCATACCTACACATTATCAGCAGAAACTTTTCAAGAAATGATGGATTGGGTGTCCAGCATTCAAGAGGTAGCCTTTGGTTTGTCATCCAACAGTTCAACCGAAGTATCCTCTTTTTCAAATACATTTCAAGAATCTACAGAAGAAGAAAACTTACTTTATGCTTCCATAAATGCACGTAAGTAATTATTAAAAATATATCTTTTTAAATTGGATTCAGATAATCTGTTAATCTAATTATAGTGACCATTCTTGGTTGTTTTTTTCTGGAATTTTTGAAAAGCATTACTGACTAACTATTTCATATTATTACTGAAATTTTTTGTCTTAATAGTGAGTGATTCAAAACTTTTCACCATTTTAGTGATTCGGGATTTGGCAGTAAATGTAATATTTTATTCAAATAAATGTGTCTAATTTTGGTTGAAAGCTCATACATTATCACTTTTTTTGTAGAAAATATCTTTTAATAGCAGTAGGGATTCTCCTTTATAGCCCATGTGTTTCAAGTTAAATCCAATAACCATATTTTCAGACTTTAAATTCATTGAATTCCAGTGTAGCAAATTTTTAGTTTTTGCTATAAGGATAATCGTACACATTGCTTTCAGAGGTTAAGGCATTCAGGTGAAATGATTGTTACTTGTGTTACAAAGATTTTATTTATTTATGTGGTATCCCTCAGATAACCAGCAGAAAAGTTAGGCCTTCTAGTAACAGGAGGTTCTCGAATCTCTAGTTTTGAGATGTATTTCCCTATGAACGGCGGTTAATTGGATTTTGCAAGGAATGAAACAAGACAAGTTTCACACAAATAAATATTTACTGATGTTCTCAAAAAACAATGCTATACAATGGGCAAATGATCCTGTGTGTACTTTAAACTAAAAAATGTAAAATAAAAACACTATGTGAAAGTGTCCCCCAGTTAAAAGTAAAACAGTAAAGTTATCTCTTGTGTAAACTCTTGTTAAACTTCTATTTAGATTTTGTTACAATAATAACCTTACTTTAAAAATACTTCACTATCTCCTGAAGCAGATTCTACACTGTTCATTTACAGCAAACATAAACAACTTAATTAAACCTGGGCAATAGTTAAATAGGCACTTGCACAAACAAACATGAGAGCAAAAGTCCATGTTGCACTAGAACTGTAGGAGTTCTCATTAAGTATGCAGAAATGTAATGCAAGGTCTTTAGGAACTTTCATATAAAGTTAAAAGGAACTGAAAGTACGTAAAAATTTCATGTGAGAATTTTAAAGAGTTCTCACACAAAATTAAAGGCAGGTGAAAATCACACTAAAGCTGAGCTCTTTAGTACAACCATGAGCTTAAATACTCAGTTAATCTCGACATCATAATGTACCCAAGTCCATGGTGCAAACTAAGGGCATTACTGCCTGCAGCTATTATCTGATTTGCTGAGAAGAATAGCTCAGTTCATTAATTCTGTGATTTGCCCCAAGGTAACTTGGGCTATCTCCATGTTTAAAAAAATATTTGTCTGAGCTAATTCAGGCAAACCACTTTTCTCCATATTTTAAATTATTTGCTCGAATTTATTTACACGTTTCTATTACAATCAGTGTTTACTAGATGGCATTGGAAATGCTAATTCTGTTGATCTCTATCAATTTATCACATAAAAACACATACATGTAACATTTATCTATCAAATGCATTTTGTGCAAAAATATAACAACAGTTCATAAAAGAACTCTTGTTTCATTAATATTTAGGTATAATCTATAAAAAAATGAAATGAAAAAGCTGACATTTTCTGCACTCATTTCCAGAAAAACCCTGACATGGAAGGGTTTAATTACAGCTTTCATCATTCCTGTAAGAAATTGATAAGCAAACTTTGGCCCTCACCCAACCCCACTTGCCACTCAGGGAAAGTTAAGTTGAGAAATGCTACTTGTCTCTGCACCACAAAGAGCTGTTACCTTGTGTTCACTGCCATGTCAATGTGTATTGAATTAACTTATGATGTAATTGTCATTAGAATATAACCCTCCACCAGTAGGAGGGTGATACATCTTCCAGGTGCAGTAATACACACACATGAGGACTATCATTTGAGCATAGGTTCATTCTTGAGGCAAACTAGATACATTGAAAATGGGGAGGAAGGTGGGAAGTGGTGCAGAGAGGTGAGTATCTATCTGAAATACATTTTCAGATAAGGAAAATGTTAACTTCAAAAATGGTACTCTCCTCTCTGCACCACAAAGAGCTAGAATCCCACATACAATATGGTGGAGGGGCTGGTACAGAGAAAGAAATAACAAAGATGAGCTCCTTTCTGACACTTTTTTCGTGGAGAGTGACATCCACGAGGTGGAAGGTAGCCTAGTGGGGCAGCACTAAGTGGAATACTACATCCATCTGAAGCAGGGAATACTCTTTGACCAGTTTTATTCTGGTATTTGTTGCTAGGAGAGGTGGTAGAGCAAAAGAAAGTGTCACAAAAATCTTTTGCATTCTCTATAGGAAAAATACATGAGATACTCACCCCAATAATCAGATGCAAAGAGAAGCATCTCACCCTAGATAAAACCAAGACCCATCTGGCTGGACCAAACCACCAGGAATAGCTTGGTTCATAATATGGTGGGGTGTCTTGTACTACACTACCAGGTAACACCCCAACCTTACTTCCACAAAAATATTACAGTATTACTAAACACACAGTTTTTGAGTGTGCTGTGCTATACCTTTGCAGTAAAATTTAGCATGAGATGATTGATATCTTTCTTTGGTGGGTATGTTAAAAAGTCAATGATATGTGTGTGTTTATATGAATTCAATAAGTTAATATTAAAAATATACACTGTTATACACAGTAAGTACCCAAAATTGCTTACGCAGCAAATCTTCATACCAGCATTCATCAGCCAAAATACCACTTGCTCTGATATTTATCCAACCTTGAGTAATCGTGTTCTCAAAGTTTTTTTAATGGAAAGTAAATAGAAGATTTTTTTTAGTTTTTAAAATAGACAGTCAGAAAAAAATGAAAATTACAAATCCATTTTTTAAACTTCATTTCATGTTTAACAAGGCTTTCAGTGATTCTTTTTTTTTCTGAGTAACTGTTGCTTCAGCATCTTGTAATGCAACATTAGAATTGAAAAGTTTTTCTTAGTGACTTATCTGTTATTAAACTTCCTCTTAATATACATAATTACTTTAATCTAATTTTACTTAATAAGGTGTTAATACCAAGAGCAAACAGTTATCGTATTTGTAATTCTTTCACAATTAAAGCCACAATTGGTCTTTTCCCATGTCTTGTTTTTCATGCACTATTTTTCTTATTCATTTGAGTTAAGCTGAACTGCTGTATATGAAATAATATTTATAACATATCAGAATTGCTGCTATTAGCTTCTGTACAAAAGTATAAAAACAAGCTTTTCATTAAACAAGAAACATTTTTTTAATGTTCTTTTTGTCCTATGTTGTAATTATTTAAAATATTTTTCTGAAAAGATAAAAAACATACTTTTCAATAATTGTACACAGTTTTCAATTTAGAATAACATAGATAAAATAGCAAAAATAATACTTTTAATAATGATTGCATTTTTTAAAATATATTTCACTATTCTGACTTCTGTGTATTAAAGCCCATAACTATTCTATTTTATTATAAAACTTGTGTAATATATGGTTAATCCAATCTTTTTTTTTTGTACAAAAATGTTCATGTAAATTCTCTCATCACTGAAAGGTAATTCTGACACAGTATGTTACCTCCTTTCACATAAATAGCTATTCTCATCAGTGCTGCCCTCTACACACACTTTTTTTTCCATGCCACTAGCCTTGACCTCCCATGTACCCCAAGATAAACGTGGTTCAATTGCATGTTGCATGTAACTCATCATGCGACAACCCTTCACCAATAGGAGTGCAACACACCCTCTGTTTGATCCTACTGAACTGTCACTTCTCATTTGGCATTGCTGTTATCAAGACATTTTGTGTTTGCTCTCTTCCCATGTTTTTTTTTCTTCTAAATATCATACAAAGTGGAGATATTTTATATTTTTTTCTACTTCACTTTACCTGTTTTAAGTGATAACTTACCTTTACTGCTTTCCACTTTTTCTGGGGGGTTTTCACCAAAGCTTATGTTTCTGCTTTGAAAATGTTTTCATTTACTTGCAGCACAATTACTTTGGCTTCAGGTGGCAGTACTTGATTGAGGAATTGTCATAAGAAGATTGATGTAATATGAGTTGATCTTCTTCGGGCCTTGAGTTTGATGGCCCACAGATTTGGGTCTGCTGACTTTGGACAGATAAGCTGTTATACTGTCATAGCTTTTTGAATATTTTGATATTAATATTATTGTTTGTAGTTATTTGGTTTCAATAACATACTTTTAGTTAGATTTGTACCTACTTCTTGTAATGTTAGGGTTTTTTAATTACTGTTTAGTAATATCCTTTTGTACTACAACCTTAGTTTAGGCTTAACATATGTCTTTATAATTTTAGGCTTACCTGTCATTCATCTTACTGGTAAATCTTAAATTAGGTTAAATATATTGTTTCTTCAACAAATACCATCTACTAAATTTTTTATTGCCAACATACACTTACATAATTTTACAATACAATGGCTTTTTCATTTTCATAATTAATTATATTTTATACTTCATACAATTAATTTCGTTTTTGAGTCTCCCTGGGTCCGGGGTCTGCCCAATCTTCTCCCACTATTGCTCACCTTCCTCCTCAAACTTTCGAACTCATTTGGAATGACATCTGTTTTGACAATTTTTCTCTATCTGATTATGAAGTGGTCTGCCCAGGCCTCTACTGCAGAGTCTGTTAGGCCTACCTCAGCTCTTTTTATACACGTTTCACAGTTTTTTGTTGTTGTTTTTTCCTTCCTTTTCCAAACATTTTATTTTTAGTTCATGCTGGGACTTTTTGTCTGTCTTTTGAGAGATGGTGCTGGCATGACTTGCCCTCCAAGGGCTTTGGCTCATTTTGCCTTAGAATACCATCAGGCACATTGTTTTAGTTTTCTTGCTAATCTGCACTTCTAACATCTGTTGCTTGTATGGGGACAGAATCTGTTAATCCTATTCCTTTCTCTCTCTAGCCAAGTTTTCCAGCTTTCGTCCTACTGGTATTGGCCACCATACACCTCCTTTCTGAGACGTTCTATCTGTTTCTTATGGATTTTCATGGGATACCTTCCACCTCCTTACCTTCATGTTGGGGTGATTGCTATCTTCGGCTCTTTCACTACAAACATGGCTTCTTCTTCTGGGGTGGGACACTGTCTTGTGCCAAGTTCGTTTCCCTTCCACTTCTAATTAGGACTTATGGACGGCTCTTTTCCTCCACCTCTCCATTTGTTTGGTGGTGTTACTCCTGTGACTTTAGCATCATGTGTGGTATCTGTATTGCTACATTCGATTTTATTTCTTTTTTAGTTGCATTCTTTATTCACGTTCCATGTCTGACACCTATCTGTCATTTACCTGTTTTACATCTAAGCATTCCTTCATTAGTTGTGTATTATCGATGCAGATTGGGGTTCTGTGATTGATCTGTCTCACCTCAATCACTTCCGGGTTCTTTACCTTTTTCATATGTCTTTTATTACACTATGGTAGGCTTTTTCTCCAGGATTGAGGATGCCCACAGTTGACCTTTTGTATTCTTATGTCCACGTTCCCATTTTTGAGCCCTCGTGGTGCTGTCTTAAGTTTGTTCACCATGGAGTTAGGTACTAGTTTCATGTCTTGCTCTTCTAGCTAGTTTCAGATCTGTATGTCTTTGTCTCCAATTCCTCATCCACTTGCCTTGGCTGTTGATGCATTAAGACAGGATTGGGACCTATTTATACATTTATTTTCTCATCCCATTCGTTATCTTCCCTGAGTATTTTCGTTCATCCATTGCTACTCTGTCATGTCTTTCTGATTGCTCCTTCCTGGCTGACACAGATCTGTTTTTCTCACCTGCTTCAATTTGATCTGTCCTTTTTGTTCTTGATCAATTTTCTTACCCTCCATTTTGGTGAGTCTTGGGACATATTCTTCCTTTTCTCTGTTTTTTTTCCTTCCATCTCCCACCTTTAATCCTAGTTGGATCCGGTTGGCCTTCTATGTCCTGTACTGGCTCTGGGTTGCCTAGTTGCTTTTATGGCTTCTTTTCATTGGTTACTTTTCCTGCTGTTTCATTCCCTGGCACCACTCTTCTGTTTGTGACTTTTTCCTTCCACTCTTACCCTTTGGATAAGGCTTTTGATTTGATTGGCTTTTTCTTTCTTGTCTCCTTTTTCCTCGTAATCAGTTCATGGTGTCTCCCTCTGATTAGGCATCTTCCACTTTTACCTGCATCTCACCCTTGTTGTACATCAGAGTTATTTCCTCCATCGAGCACTGGGACTACACCTCGTACATTTATCTCCCATTATATGCTTTGGATAGCTGTTTCTTCCTTGTCAGGGTACCATTTTCCATCTGTCACCATCTTTCACTCTTTGGTGAGACTGTGACTGGGTAAGATATCTTTTTGTTTATATACCTCTTATTTTTCAAGGGCATGTCCCTCTTGTTCTTTATGAATCCCATTCTGTGGTGAGTATGCCTGTCCAAGTATACTTAAACTAGTCAAATCCACACTGTAAGGCCATGATGACTTAAATATTATAACTTACATGGTTACTAAATGCACTCTGTTGAGTTGGGGTGTTCCACAAGATCACTCATAGGTTTTCCTCACAACGTACTTACTTCATTCATATGCCTATTTTGGACTTACTAACTCATGGACTTCATGGGTAAAGCAGAAGGGGATAGTTACCCATCCCTGCCATTTCTTAGATAGAATTAATCAGGAGCGGTCTGCTTTTCAAAATAGAGTTTTCATTGTTTCCCGTTGCACTGTCCCTGGTGTTGACATTCCTCCAGACTCTCCACTCCATTTTCTTCCAGTGGAGTATGTCTGTCCTTACCACTTTTCAGTTCTAAGCCACTGGGGTGAAGGACCATGGAGGCATCCTTCTGAATGTGATAATGATATACAATACAAATAATGATAAAACGATTCAGTTGAGAATAGGGCAGTGGTGTTCTGCTGGTGCAGATGATGGGATGTCCTCCAATCTTATGCTCCATCTCTGTATATGTTTATACAAGGGAATGTTGTAGCTTTGGAGTGAGCAGTCAAAATTGCAGTTAACCCCTTTGATTTGGGTCCCTCATCCTACCCCCACATGGATGTTGGTTCCCAGTGGCTGGATTTTCGATTCATAGCTGAACCAGTCAACACAAGTCCTTACACATGTATTGTAGATGTTTCTTTTTCCTCACTCATTTATACTCTTGTTCCCTCCACCCATGTTATGGGTCACAGTGGTGGTTTAACTTGCAGATTAATACAGTTCTTCCTCTTACACTATCCTTCAATGATTTTCTTGTACCAAGGCTGTTATTATGCTGGGGGCACTTCCTGTTGGCTTGGTTTTGAGTGAGATAGTTTACATTACAAAGACATCTTTACTGTACTGATCATCCAGATATTGGATTCTTGGATCGGTCAAACAATTCATTATGTTGCTATCATATGCCCTGTTTATAGATTTGGGGGGCTACGAGATTCCCTCTGATCTGATGAACTTGAGGTGAAGACAGTATGATCCTCTTTCCTACCCCACCAGATGGCTGTGTTTTGGATTTTAGTTGACTTGCCGCTAGTATGATCCTCTTTCATACTCCCACATGGATGTTTGTTCCCAGTGACTAGGTTTTGGAATATAATTGACTTACTGATGATATGATCCCCATCTTACCACCGTGTAGACGTCAGTTCCCGACAGCTGGGTTTTGGATGCAGTTGACTTGCTGTGTACAGTCCGTTGTGCCCTAGCCACTCAACACCTAGAGGCACATCCTTTTACTCTAACCCACATTGATGGACTCTGTGGGATTGAGATTCCAATATTGTGTGGTTCAGATCCCTATACAACAATTGTCCTCTCCCCTTTGGATACGCTCTTCCCAATTTATGCCCGTGTCTGCGACACCTCTTTCCACACTGGGTGAAGAGTATACCTGGTACAGAAGTGGTGTGGTCTCCTGCATATGATCCTCTAGTGTGAGGATCTATTCATCCAGGGTGTCCTTTGGATGCTTCTTTCTTTCCCTTGCACTAGTCCCTCCACCTATTCAATGTGGGATTCTAGCTATTTATGTGAGAAGAGATAATGTAGCTATCGGAAGATGTAATTTTTCTATACTGAAAATTTATTTTTGATAGGTACTTACATCCACTCACACTTCCCACATTTCCTCCCCATTGAAAACTGGTGCTTCTATTTTCTGCCAAAACTTGAAGTGATAGTTCATTAGAATCGAATAGAGGGAGTCACATGCATCAGGAGGGTTTGTCGCAGACCCATTGGTGGAGAATTGTTGCATGATGATTTGCATGTGAGACACAGTTGAACCACATTGATTTTAGGGTACATGGGAGCTCAAGGCTTGTGGCATGGAAAAAAGTTTTGCATATAGAGGACAGCACTGAACGAGAATAGCTATTTATATGATAAGAGGTAAATATCTATCTGAAATAAATTTTCAGTATAGGAAAATTATGACTTCAACTCTTGCCATTTTAATCAAACAATATTCATTACTCTTTACTTGCCATAAGTTTCAAGAAGTAATAAAGCTTTTCTTTTTTTAGAGTAATATTAATTTCACATGTTTGTTGTTGAAAATTATTTTTAATAATTTCTAATAGCTTTTATCCTAGTATAATATCATAAGAAATCAAATATATGGAGGTCACCATTCATAAGAACATCAGAGTCTTGTTAGATCAGTATTATAAAGCAGCATTGTAACTAATGTTTACTAGTATATTTTCTAATTACTATTTTTTTATCATAACTTTCCCTATTTTAAAAAGAATCTCAGGATTTAGCATATTTCATACTTTTGTAAATGCAAAATGTAAGAGATTGGCTTTTATATATAATTAACTTACCTTCTCTATCCCTATTTCAAGACAAGAGTAAAACAACTTGTCCTGTATCAATATTGTTGGTTAACTTTATACATTTAAGAAAAGTATATTGTAAATTTCTTTAATTAGTCATTGTTTATCACAATTTTATTCCTTAGCTGAAGTCTATCAAGTGAAAGTTGTTGAATCTGAAGCTGCAAATCGTTGCGGTTTGCAAGGAAATTATCTGTTAATAGTTAAATCAGCTTCAGTATACCTAGCAGAGCAAGGACAGTTGGGATCTATTGGGAAAACGATTCAAACATGGCCTTACAGGTACATCCGACGTTATGGAAAAACTCCTAAAGGATTTTGTTTTGAAGCAGGACGGAGGTGTCAATCAGGGGAAGGACAATTTTACTTTGAAACCATACATGGATTGGCTATATTTCAGAGTATTACAGCTCACATGAGTGCTCTAAAGTCCAGTCCAAGTGAGAGTGACTCTCAGCATAGCCCTAGTCCTGGACCAGAAAGTGGAAACAATAGTTTTAATCTTTGGCAACCTCCACCATCGATAGAAGATTCAAAGCTCACATCAGAAGTTAACAACCAGAAGTGTATCTTGGATTGCCCAAATTCACTTTTAAACAAGAAAGATGATTTTTTTAACTACTCTGCTTTGGAATTACCAACACTGGCCAAAGATCTTAAAACTTTAACCATTGACAAGCCCCCTAATCTCAAGCCACGGCCACCAGTCAGTAAGCCACCCAGAAAAAGTAAATTGAACAACAATAACAAATTTTCTTTTGAAGAAAGTCTCATGGTACCAAGCAGACACTCGATTGTTCCAGAAGGTCAGTATGAGCAACCTATACAGCTAAAGAAGATATCAGATACGCTATCTCCCCAACAGTTAGCAAGAAAAGATGAATCAAAAGAAAATCAAGCTAGTCAACCTTTGTGTGCTTCTTTTGAGGAAGAACCATTAAGTCCAAAATTATTAGATAATAAGTCAACTCTAAAGTTCAAAAGCTTGCTTCCATATCGTGCAATCACTGATTTAGGTCCTCACAAAAGTGAGGATGGAGAGAGTAGTAAACATGAGTATGATCACCTCAACTTAACAGGTGGAAGTGCGGGTCATCTTCCAACTCTTAGCCCAAACAACCAGCATATCTATGGTAAGCTGTCCTTTCCATCTGGTTACAAAATGTCTTCTTTATCCACAGAATCTGATTATGCAAATGTAAACAGCTCAAACCCTTTTTTAATATCCTCTGCTGAGAATACGAAACACCCACCACCCTCTCAACCTGATCCTAAACAAGTTGATGAAGAACTTGATTATGCTAATGTAGATATGTGTAGGTTTCAGTGCTGTTCCTCATCCAATTAGTCACACTAGTGGACCAGCTAACTAACCTCACATTTCAATGACTTGTTTCAATTGAAAAACCAAATAAAGCATAGGTCTTGGTATATAAATAACCTGATTAATAGAATTTTGTGTTTTTTTTTAATTATGTTATTATGTTGCCCAGTTATACATACAACACAACTTATGCTTTGTATAATAAATGTGCTGTAAATTTATGATCAAAGTACTTCCTAGGTACAACAGGTTCAACTTTGTAGTTCCTTATTCAAAACCAGGGAAGGTCATAAGTCTTGTGTACAAAGTAATCATTGTACATTAAGATATTGCAAACTTAAGTTGGGTTTGATAGACATTGTTTTTTTTTAGTCAAAAGATATAAAAAACAAGTCAAACTTTCTGTGATTTTTAGCTGAAAAAAATCAACACTTACTAGGTTATTTATGAACTTGATACATAGTTTCGTTAATTTTAAGACAAGCAGTTTTAGTAGTTGCTGATTGAATTTCATGTTTTTACTGTAGTATTGAATGAGTTTTTTTTTTTTAGTTTAGTGTATTAGAAATGTGAATTTGAATCATCTTATCTGTATATATTTGACAGATTTCTTCAGTTTGGTTTTTTCACCTTAGATGGAAGTTAATTTTAAGAGCTTTACTATTGTTAAGTGTCTGCTTACTCCACCTCATTATAGTTATTCAGGGTCAAAAAGAATTATCCACTAAGGTTTAAATTTTTTTTATGTTGTTCCGATTTAAAATGTTTCACTTTAAGTATAAAAGTGTCCAAAATTTTTATGGAATTTCCTAGTTCTTTTCACTATATAATATTTTCAGTTTGGTTAATAGCAGCACTCAGAAAAATACAGAGTTAAGGAAATGAAAACTATGTTTGTGTCACTTTATCTTAGAAAGCAAAGGAAGAAATAGAAAACAGTTAGGCCAATGAATCTAGTCGGGATGGAATATTTATAATAATTTTTATTGTGAGATATTTTTACAGTATGCAAGACAAAGAGGTAAATGTACTTCTTAATGAATAAGTATGATACATTAAATCTTAGTTTTACCTCACTTTTATGAGTTTAGTTTTATACATGTACTTAAACAATGTGCTATCAGAGTCATCAAGAACTTTAATTAATCTGTTTAAGAAGATGAGATGTATCTTTAAGTGGATGTCATTTAGACTTGGTGAGTCAAGTTTAAAAGGGGAATATTGCAGGAAGTTTCCCGCAATGCCTCAAATGAACAATATTTTTTTTAGACTTGTAGTAATTTGTTTAAGTTAAAGGTCACTAAGACCTACTTTCTGTGATTTACAGAGTTTAGATTTCTTTCCCTTCTCTTTCACAATTTGAAAAATATTTGTATTTGGGTGATGTTTATGCAGACTTGTATGTAATTAGTTTCTGTTAATCAGACAGAATGTAAACTTTTCAATACATTTTTTTATGTAATTTAGGCAGATTAAGAAGATATGTTTATTTGAAGTGTTAATTGGTTAGGTGTTTCGGGCAAAAAATGCTTGTATCTTTAGAAGTACAGTTACAAATAACAGAATTTATTTCTGGTCATTGCATTAGTTTCAAATTGTTATAAATTTCATCAATTACATTTTTCATGTGCTGTTTATTGCAAAGCTTCTCAGTGCCATTCATCTGACTGCAACTTAGAAATATGCCTAATTTTATATCATTTGTGCTGAGTTTTATTTTTCATTGCACCTTAATAAAATAGTAAACAAAATATTGGCATTAAAGAAACTTAAAGTAATATTTTTCCATCAAAAGAACCAAAAAAGATTGATTTCTGTAACAAAATGTAAAAAAAGATAATTGTGTTAAAAAATCTTGAAGAATATTCTGTATGAAAAGTGTTCCAAGATATACTACTTTGTGTTATAAATACATACCTTTATCTACATGATACATACTTAACTACATGTAAAACATATAATACACTATTTCAGATTTATCCTGTTTTTGAATTTTTTTTCTAAGCTCTTCAAGTATCTCAAATTCAAATAATTAATTGTCATGCTATCATATATTACTTTTTGCATTATTTGTATTATTTGCATTATTAATTCAATGAAAGCTACAATTTAAAAACCTCGCATGTTGTGTAAGTTATGGAGAAAGTAATTAGTCTCATAGACTAGTGAAGTGGTAAATTTTTTATTTCCTTCTGAAACAGTAAGATGTCTGAAAGGTAGAAAATTTTATAGACTGTTGTGATACAAGTTTCCAAAAGGTAATAAATCCTATGTTGCCGTTTTAAATTGTAAAATTTCCAATATGCAGTAAATATTATATTCTTTTGTTAAATTGGTTTCAGCTGGTTGTAAATTTTAGACCTTTGTCAAATAGGGAGGTTTCCTAGCATGTAGTAAATTCTATAGCCTCTTGTGAACTAGATTTTCAACATGTAAATCTTATATCTGCAAGGGAAATAAATACATTTCCATATGTAGTAGATATTATATTCCTTTGTGAAATTTTAAGACTTCCAAGAGGTAGTAAATCTTGTAGCCCATTGTGAAATAGCAAGAACTCCACCAAGAAGATAAATGTATGGTCACTTCTACATTAAGTTCCCAAAAAGTAGTAAAATTTAATGGTCTCTTGTGAATTAGCTACGAAACTAGTAGTAACCATTAGCAAGTACTGAGGTACTAAACATGTTGTATATCTCGTGGTCCTTTGTGAAATAGGCTTTGTAACATATAGTAAATTGTATGGTATCATATGAAATAGGTTTCTTACATGTAAGTCTTATATATCCCTGTGCTTAATAATATGTTTTTTAAATTGTAAGTTACATAATCTCTTGTGAAATAGTATGGCTTTTAGTAGGTAGTCATTCTACAGTCCCTCATAAAATATTAAGGATTCCAACACTTAGAAAATCTTATGGTTCTTTGTGAAATAATAAGATTTCCCTCGGATAGTAAATTCCTATATGATATGTAACCTCCAGTCACATATAGTACTCTTATTCAGTACTGTCTTCTATATGCAAACATTTTTGCTTGCCACTAACCTTGAAGCTCTCACCTTGTGTATCCATGTGATATTGCTGTGTTGTTGCATGCAAATGAGCCTGTGACAACCCTCCATTAATAGTAATGTGACACACCCTCCTAGTGCAGCTAACTCCCTCTATACTGATTGTTCAATCACCACTTCTCAATTTGGCACCTGTGACTTAAGATGTATTTTTTTTTTTTTAGCTAATGAGGTTTCTTAAGTTAGGAGTTTTTTTTCTTGTGTAACTATCACAGACCAAAACTTTTTTGTGGAAAGTTTACTCTTGAAATTTATTTTCTAGCTTCATATTTAAATAATTCTGTACCTGCAGATTTTGTAGGTTTTTTCTTTCCACATTATGAATTCTCAGGTTACTGTCGCTTCCACTTTGTCTGGTGTGGGACGGCAAGAAGTTATTCATGCTAGACAGACGACAATTATGGCATCAGGCTTCTCTTTGTCTGTTGAGGAAGTGATGGCCGTTGTGCAATGGGAGCTGGAGTTTTTCATGCAGCCTGGACCTTCTTCTGATCTTAAAATGAATATTCTTCTACTTGTGGATCCATTTCACGAAGACAAAGTTTTGAAAGCCTTTTTCCACCTCCTGTTTTTGCCACTACTGTCACTGATCTCACAAGACCTTTGATTTTTTTTCCATTTCCTGTGTTTTATGATTCTTTGTCTTCTCTTCTTGATTCAACTACTTCTGCTGACAATTATGAGTCTCCACCTCCTGATATTTGGGTCCATGCTAAACAGTTTTTATCCCAACTTTGTTCTGGTGCCAGGATGCCTCATCCTTCTTGCCTAGTTGATATACATTACTTTTCTTATCATTGGAATGATTTCTTTTTTCTGGACAACCAAAATCTGGAATCTCCTCTTAAGGCTTGGGGTTTGTATTTCTCAGGCTCAAGTGCATCTTTTCTTACCTAATCTCGAAGTTATGATTGAATAATCAATATAGAGGGAGTCAGCTGTGCTATGAGAGTGTCACATTCCTATTGGTGGAGGGCTGTCACATGCTTAAAAATTTAAGTCACAGTAGGGGGGAATATTGCAGGAAGTTTCCCACAATGCCTCAAATGAACAGTATCAGTGCAGCAATATCATCTGGACACACGTGAGTTTAGATGAGTCTCAAGGCTAATAGCAAACAAACAAATTTGCATATAGAGTGCAGTATTGAATCGGGAAGTGAGGGGAGATAAGTATCTATCAGAAATAAATTTTTTAGGGTTGAAAACGTTAACTTTCATTGTTTTTGTGTGAAACATTAAACTCTGCAACAAGTAGGAAATCTTATGGTATCGTGTGAAATAGTAAGGTTTTTCAAACAGTTTGAAATCTATTGTTCCATTTTGAAATAGTAAGGTTTTGACTTGTTCCAAATCTTTTATTCCATTGTGTAATAGTAAGGTTTTTGACTGGTTCTAAATCTTCCATTCCCTTATGAAATAAAAAGATTTTTGACTAGTTTTAAATCTTCTGTTTCTTGTGAGATAGTAAGATTCTTAAATGACTCTAGATGTTTTAATCACTTGTGTGTGTGTTGTTAAGATTTCCTACAAGTAATGTATTTTATAATTTCTTGTAAAATAGTTTTCAAGATAGTAATAAATGTAAATTAAAGTAAGTTTTGATATAATATTATTTCCAAAAAATACTAAGTCTTATATTCCCTTTTAAAATAATAAAATGTAACATATAGTAAATATTTTGGACCCATGTGAAAGTGGAGATTTTCAAGCAAGTAATAGATGAGACAGTATGGTTTCCAGTATTTTCTAAATCTCATTATTCTTTGTGAAATAATAAGTAGTAATTCATATGGTTTCTTGTAAAATTTTGAGATTTCCAAAAGGTATTGAATCTTATGGTCTCTTGTGGAATATGATTCTAACAGTTAGTGACTCTTAGGGTCTTGCGGAATATGATTCTAACAGTTAGTGAATCTTAGGGTCCTGTGATATAGGAAGACTTAAAGCAAGTGGTATGTCTTATGCTCCCTTGTAACATCCTCCCCCATTCCCTGTGAAATAGTGAGACTTCTGTCAGGTTCTAAATCATATAGTCTTTTGTGAAATAGTAAGTTTTTCAACAGTTAAAAAATCTTTAAGTTCTATGTGAAATAATAGCTTCCATCAATTAGTAAGTCTTGTACTCCCTTGTTTAATAGTAAGGTTTCCAATAGGCTCTGATACTTTCCTGTTAAGCAATAAGATTTGTGACAGGTAGTAGCTCATAAATTTAAACACGTTAAAAAGTTTGATCCTATTTGAAATATTAAGCTTTCCAACAGCTAGTCAATAGACTTAAAAAATAATAGCATTATTTTGTTATATTTGAGTTGAATTTCTTATTATTAAAATGTTCACAGATTCTTGAAGAAGGTAAAAAACTGATTTATTTAGAAGTTACAAATATTTTTATTATTGTACTACTTGTACTGAAAGTTACAAGTGACAATGTATATAAGTATCATCTTACCACATAAATAATGATATTCATTCAACTTCAATGTGGTATGTGATCAGTAACGTCAACCATTTTTAGATTAACCATGTGTAATATCATATTTTTATCTATGATTAGTGTAGAATATGTGATATATTTCAGTATTGTACGTGTAATATGTTTAATGTGAAATAATAATCTTGTATAAGAAAGTTAACATATATACAAAAGTTGAAAGCAGTTTTAAAGTATTTGAACCTTTGAAATGATGTAACAGTTATAGAAGATATTTTATTTTGTACTTTACAACCTTTAATTGTTAAGTGTAAAGTGTATAATATGACATGATGTTAACAATCCAAATGTCCTTTGTATTGTTCCTGACAACATTGTGAAAGGTTTATAATAGACTTTGTTTTGTACTTCACAACACTGTAATGTAGTAACAATCAAATACGTTTTGTATTCTACTTGATATTATTGGTAAATATTTATAATGTGGTTTGTTTTGTACTTCAAAACACTATAATGTGGTAATAATCAAATACGTTTTGTATTCTACTTGATACCATTGTGAAATGTTTATAATATTCTTTGCATTGTACTTAAAAGTGTTGTAAAATGTTACAAATTATTTTCAACTGTTTTTATATTGAAATTACATAAAGTTGCAAACTATTGTTAATTGCTTGGAATAAAAAGTATTTAGCACGGTTTGAAGTAACTTAACAGGGTACAGGGTAAGATGTTGAATAAAGTGAGTTAAGGTGATTAATGATGCAAAGTGCTGCCCCATTAGTTAGTTTTGATGTGTACAGGGTAAGATGTTGAATAAAGTGAGTTAAGGTGATTAATGATGCAAAGTGCTGCCCCATTAGTTAGTTTTGATGTGTACAGGGTAAGATGTTGAATAAAGTAGTTAAGGTGATCAATGAAGCAAAGTGCTGCCCCATTAGTTAGTTTGATGTGTACAGGGTAAGATGTAGAATATAGTAGTTAAGGTGATCAATGAAGCAAAGTGCTGCCCCATTAGTTAGTTTGATGTGTACAGGGTAAGATGTTGAATAAAGTGAGTTAAGGTGATCAATGAAGCAAAGTGCTGCCCCATTAGTTAGTTTGATGTGTACAGGGTAAGATGTTGAATAAAGTGAGTTAAGGTGATTAATGATGCAAAGTGCTGCCCCATTAGTTAGTTTGATCATCTTTTTTGATTAAAATTGCTATAGTCTATAATTGTGGTTGCAAAACTACAAACTGGATCCATTTCATATATGTGTGTATGTTCAATTGATACCTGAAGACAAAGATGCATGAGCAGTATTTTAAGTTCACATGTGGTGTTTATTGAGGTGAAGAACTGTGTTGTAATTTCAACTCATTCATAGTGTGTTCAACTTTGTTATCTGCTCAACTCACAATAAGTATTAAGTATTGATATTTCAATAGATGATGTGGTCAGTTATGTTAAGATATTTTTTATATTTATGTAATAATGTCTATAATAATGTGTAAAATTCCAATGGATATAACAGTTTTCTTTTAGAACCAGTAGGAATGCAGTACTGGTTTGTGAGTATACACATTTAGTGTGAAAAAAGCTAATTTTAGAACCTTGTACTGGTAAAAATACCTACTCTTTTTTTTTTTATGTGCAAGTCTTATTTTATAACTCAGTATAGAATGTGCCTTAAAAATTCAGGATTTCAAAGTATCAATCTGTATGTACTAGTTAAAAAGTACCAGAATGTTTATATAAAATAGTCATTGAACAATTTCAAAAATGTTGTACATTGTTTTAAATCATACTTAATTATTTTGCAATGGAAATAAAAATTGGAAAATCTTATGTTTTACCTGAAGTTGTTCTAACTTTGATTAAGAAAGTTCAGTTATCAAAACTAGCTAGCATTCATTTTGTTCATAATTAAATAACATTACTGTGGTGTGTAGCTGTAAAATTTTTGAACAGTTAATCCTGTGAAGATTTGATTGGCTAAGAAACATGATTACTGTTCAGTAAAAACTCTGGTAGAGCTGGTTATGTCCTAGTGTTGAGTTGTGAATTGAAGGATCATGGGTTTGAGACTTGATGTTGCTGAAATTCCCTACACTTTCAGCTGTGGGTGCATTCTAAAAATGATAATCAATTGAGTTAAAATAATCATAAAAGTCCATTGAGGTGCCACATTCTGCTGGCTGATTGCCTTCCCTCTGGTCAGTAGTTCAAAATTAGGGACTGGTACACTTGAATCCTAGAGGAATGCTTTTTGTGTTCATTCAAATTCTTTTTTTGTCTCAGCTTCGTATTAATTCTCATTTGCAATGCCTACATTAATTCAAACCTCCTTCTTTTTAGCCTGTCGTCAAAATTCTCTTTCATAGATCTTCAATCCCTTGAATCTTTTCTTCCAGTTTGGATATATTCTTTTTCTCCTACTTTGACTCTATCTTGCCCTCAATCTGCTCAACTTCATCTTTTGCTTGTTCAAATTCTTCAGTCCTCTTTACCCTTTCTTTATGGAGCTATGCATCATAATACTGGCAGTTTTACTGGGGAAATTCACATCAGCCTGTTCTCCACACTCCTTCAATTTTTCCTTTAGCAGTTGCACAGTTAACTTGATTTCTTTTATTCTGGGACTTGCATAGTAAGGATGCCTTACTTTCTGAAGTTTGGATCCTTCAGAAGTATATTGGGAAATTTTGTTTGTCACCCTTCCTTCGAGATGAAGTTTCGTGGGTGTTCCACCTCTTATTATGTTCCTTTTCCTATTTGCCCCTACCAGGCCAGCCATCAAGGGACTTGGAGATAGCAGTTTCTGGAGCTACTCCCTGGCTCTGGTCCTGTGAGAACTCAGCTTTAACACTTTGTGCATCTGTTGACTCATTTTGCATAAAACTCTTGGACGGATTGTCTCTTAAACGCTTTCTCTGTTATTCAGGGCTAAAGCTCTATCTGTTTTTAATTTCGCATTTGGGCCTGCATTTCCACAACTATACAGGTGTTTAACTCCTCCTTGCCCCATCATGGGAGACATCCTCTTGTGCAACCTCCCTTATCCTTCAGGAATCTACTTGTTTGGTTTGGCTAGTCAGGCTCGTTAAGTCAATATTGACTCCTATTTCATACATGATTCATTTAGGATTCTTTCTCAACTCATTTGCTGGGCGTGCTCATCTTCATCCTTTACATATTCAAGATATGGAGCTTTTTCTTTCCAAGGCTTTCATATTACGTTTTCTTTCCTATGCAAGAGATTGTCTGTTTTGGGGGGTTCTAAAGTTCTTTCTTTTGAATGTGATCATTTGCATCACTTCGTTGCTCTGGAAAATCAGTGATCCATTGACTTCTTTCATTTCTCTCCCTCTATTTTTTCACCTCTCGCTATCATGATAGCTTAATTGTTCCCACATGACTCTGGGCATCCCTCTTTCTTCACCTCACCTTGACTTACATCTGTGTATGTTTGCCTTTCTAACTGGGTGGGGTATAATTCTGGACACCTTCATTTTGGCATTTGATGTCCAGGAGAACAGTCTTCGCATCAAAGTCCTCGAGATGTTGGAAGTTCAATGGGCCTGCCACCATTTTCTCTCGCATATTTCTGGACCTCTTTCTATGATCCATTCAAAAACCCTAACGTCCTTTATTATGTCAATCAAAAGGGAGGCGCTCGCTCTCAAGACCTTTGCTTTCTCACTCAGACCTTCTCTTTTAGCGCATATGAACACATTATCAGGTTGTCAACCTGTCATATCCTGGGGTTTTTTAACTTAGTGATGAATTGGCTGTCCAACAGAGTAGTTCTTACATCTTACGATGTTTCAGTTCATTTTTTTTTCACATATCTGGATTTGTTTTATCATTACGTTTGTTACTCCCCTCAACACTGTGCTTTCACTTGTTTGGTCACCAGTCCCATACTTTGTGGCCTTAGCAGTGGGTGCTCTTATTTCAGGATTAGCCTAACCTCTTTCTATATGACTATTTTCCTCTTTGACTTCTTCCCATGGTGCTGTTTATAATTTAAAGCACCCCTTACTGGGTTGTTTTTATTGCTTCCCTACCCGTTGTCCAGCTCAAACTCTTTTCCCTCTTGGTGACTTAGGAGCTTCAACCTCTTTTGTCATGGAAATCCCTTTTACATCAGCCTCATACATCTATCTTTCACCATGATGTACCACACCTTTTATATTCCAACAATTTTTATCTGGTTCCTTGTAAGATGAGCAAATTTTCCTTGTAGAGTAGCACATTTTCTTGCTCACACTTGTCAGCCCTTCATCCTTGTGATTTATCACCACAAATGGAAGGCCTATCAATGCTGGTCTGTCCACTACTTCCATCCTCCAGGTCATCCAACTCTTCCTCATCTCTCTTTCTTTTATACCCGGCATTTCGAATAGCATGCTGTCAGTTTCTGCATTTGCAGATACATAACAGCTTTGTCGATGACCTTCCATCTTTTCTTGACCATTCTTTTTTCCTTCTCTAGTTCTTATGGATTTCTTTTGGGATTTTCCAATCAGCCATCCTCCTTGTCTGGTTCTTCTTATGGACTGGGTTTAGTTTCCAGTGCTCTCACAAGTCCTCTATTCGAACCTGTTCAATGTACCATCTTTCTCTGAAGACATATTTTCTTCTCTTTCTTGCTTGTGGAAGATGTCACTCTGATATATTTGCTTTAGACACCTCCTACTTTCTTACAAGGATAAGATGATTGTATTCCAGACTGCTCCTTTCTTACCATACCTGGGCTGCTCAAAAGAATGATTAGATGTTTTTTCTAATCAATCATTCTCCATTCTATTTCTTCTCAGTGCAATCATTCAAAACCCACGTCACTTCCATTTTCTTATGTTGGCAATACGATTTTACCGTATTTACACATCTCCATTTGGAGGCAATTGCAAATGATTTAAGTAGGTTACATAAATGGTTATGAACATTTACAACTAAGTACTGTTCCCTATTTTTAAAATTATAATTATATACAATCTTTGTTATGTGTCGTATTTTTACATGTAATTAAGAATAATGATAAAGTTCAAATAAGATGTTCCTCTATAGCTATTTAGTAACTTGCAAATCCATTGCTAAGGCTAGGAGCTCCAATGATTGCGTCCAGTAATATATTTAACCCCCAGTCTGTAAGTCAGTGAGACATTTTTTGTGGGTTGATTCCTAAGCAAAGCTTTTTGGTACTCTCGTTTTTAAATTCTAAATAGAGATTTGAACCCTATGCAATATCAGGTATCTAAATCGTGGCCGAATTCGCACTAGTTTCTAGGTTACGAAGGAGCGACATCCATCCTCCCCATCCAAGTTCACACTCAAAACACATTAGTGGTTGCACATGTTGCGTAATACAAAATCTGGTTCATCAACTCTATAATTCCGTTTTCTCCGCGGTTTTTGTCAGTTCTGTCGATGAAAATGGCCGAGGAATTTACACACCACTAATTTATGCAAAAGCAGTACTGCAGCATTTCCAGTAATTATTGTATTTGATCTGATGGTTTCTACTTAGAATGGCGGACGAATACTCGCCACTTGGTTTCAGAAGCTAGTCTTGCGTGTGATGAATGAGATAGCACTAGGAGTAGTGACTGTAGCAGAGCATCGTGAGTAGCAACAGTCAGTAGTAGCACTCAACGATTGAAGTAATAATAGTAGAACCAGGACAGCATCACCGGCATGAACATCATGGAACATAGATCATTCAATGATTTTATCTTGTTTTAGACCAGTCAGGATCTAATATTCATAAGTTATTTTATTTGATCAATCATGGTACGCCAACATAAACATTTCTATTATTTTGTACAAATAACACAATCCGGCTAAACTCCGCATTTTCGTGGTCGAACATGTTTGAGAGGCGAGCTCGTTTAATAGTTTGTTTAATGAGTATTTTTCTGGGACAGTTGTTTTAACACCAAGTCTGTAGATTACAGAGGGATGCCATGGCTTCTGATAACCAAGTTAGAACTCTGACAAAGGACCTGATCTGTTAAGTTCCAAAAACACTTTTCACTGACTAGTGGAATTTGACGATCATTCATACAGCGCACCCTCGTGCCCAAAGTTTGAAGCAGTTTTTGTGGTATAGGGTCGTGAAACAGAAATCCTCTTATTTTTAGTCCGGGCATGCAACACTAAGCCATACCAGCCCACATTTTAAGGGAAAATGTAATCTATCTCGGTTCGAAACATACAAATCCCCCTTTATCTAATGTCAGTGGTTAAACCCGTATTCTCTTAAATAATTATTAGTACAGCATAACCACGTTTAACTTACTACTTGTTTATATTGTCTAAGAAAGCTAGTTATCAAATTTTTATATAATATAGGCGACAAGAACAACCCAAGAGTTTGTGATGGGTGCTGCGGACTATCGATCATAATAGGCACGATTATACGCTAATAGCCTTTTATGTAGCTTTTTGCGAGAAAATTCTGACACGCACAAAAAAAAACCTATAACAGTATTAAGCAATGAGCGTCCAGAATAAGGATATTGTACAAAATCTGGATTGTAAATTCCTGTTGGCGGTTTAGTATAAAGTTGAAATCGTCGTATAATTATTACAGTTGCCTTCGTTGATTTGAAACGAGACGCTCGCACCGCTAAGAATCGGGTTTCGCTACTCGTGGTGGGCACAACACAGACAGCCCATTATGTAGCATTTTGTTTCACAACAAATAAACAAAAATATTGAAACAAGACAAATTAACAAATTGGTATTACGAGGTTTGGCCAGGTAGTTAGGGCGCTCGACTCGCAGTCTGCGGGTCGCGGGTTCGAATCCCCGTCACACCAAACATGCTCGCCCTTTCAGCCGTGGGGGCGTTATATTGTGACGGTCAATCCCAGTATTCGTTAGTAAAAGAGTAGCCCAAGAGTTGGCGGTGGGTGATGATGACTAGCTGCCTTCCCTCTAGTCTTACACTGCTAAATTAGGGACGGGTAACGCAGATAGCCCTCGTGTAGCTTTGCGCGATATTCATTACGAGGTTTAACCACAAGCGTTATTGATTCATCTCATATCCACGTTTCCAATAAGTTATAGTAGTAATGATCAGATGTTGAAAGAGTCATGTAAATAAATGTATTTAAAGATATATTTGTGGAAGGAAGTGAAAGTTTGCTTCTTCTTTTAACAAAAGTTAACTGTAAGCTTAATGCATCGTTGGAGTAAAACACGTTTTATATAAAGTATATACATATGGTTGGTAATGACCATATCAGTTGTGCTTCTGTACTTCTGACATGGTTTCTTCGTATATTAAAGGCTTCTTAAGAATAAGTACAACAACATGTACTGCGGAAGTACCACAAAAACTTACAGGAAATGGGATTTTATCAGCTTGTCACACAGACAGAAGGCTTTCCTCTTGTTGCTGTTTTTTGTTTTGTTTTTTCTCGCTCTCTTCGTAATTGATTTTTAATGATAATTACAAAAGTGGGTAAGAAGAGCCAGAAAAACAGTTGGAAAAACCGTTGCATAAATTTGTCTTAACACCATATGCCTTTTGGGGTGGATTATATAGACAGACATATATAACGAAGTTGTTTTATGCCAACTAGTAGAATGTGTCGAAATTTGACTAAATAACTAGAATTGCGAAACTTCCCCCCAAACTTATCTAACCTCACAAAATCGAATACTTGACCATTAAGGGACGCTCTTTCTAAAAGCCCAAGTGGTACAGCGGTATGTCTGTGGACTTACAACGCTAGAAACCGCGTTTCGATACCCGTGGTGGGCAGAGCACAGATAGCCCTTTGTGTAGCTTTGTGCTTAATAACAAAAAATAAACAATCTTTTTAAAAGTTATTTTAAAACCATCACTGGCAATGTTAATACTGTGAGAACATTTGTTAGCAGAGTTCTTAGAACTAAATAAAATCGTAGATAATTACACAACAAATGTATTTGAAACCCAAATAAAAAACATGTTCAAACGAGCTTATTTCGCGTGAATTTTTTTTTTAAATATAAAAGCGTATCATTTTTTTTATCAGCATAAAATGACAAATAATACCCTGAAAATTGGTTTTTAAAAATCGGTTTAATAGTACATTTTTTTAAATTTTAAAACATACACAAAGAAGTTATTATGCATCCATAAGAGTCGCTCTTAGTTGGTCTTACACCTAACACATAAGTTTTTTGCGTATTTTATTTCTCTTCTTTATATTCATACGTTTTCCCAAGTGATATTATTATGCTACAGAATGTGTCAAAATTCGAAAAAATATATAGAATTGTAGTACATCAAGCCACGATCTGAAACTAACGGCTATTGGATTCCCATTGGTAAAGTTGTTTACAACTCTTCATTGTAAACAACATTTTCAATATTACACCTGCAGAGACGTAAACTTTAATCTAGCGAATGACTGTACCCTGGATAGAGCTACGTAGAAGACCTTAAGAAAAATGACTCTGCTAATTGCAACCTCGACGGAACGTACATTCGTTTTCCTAAATTATATAACCGTAAGATTTTTGAACTTTAATGAGCGTTATTGGGAAAATGTACATGTATACAATAAAAGTTAAATAAGAGTCTGTCTACCGGACGAGTTATTTGTTTGTACTTCATCTAGACAATACGAAAGCTTGTAGCGGTCTAAAATGAACACGCCGCTACAATCAAAGTTCAATAACAAAAAACCAATTTATTAACCAATAACAGCACTTAGAAATAAATTCAACACTTACAAAAAACACGGTTAATAAACACGTGCCTGGCCCGGAGTTGACACTGATGTTAATCAACAATATATCATAAATATCAATATTATTTCAGATAATGGAATCAGGATAAAGACCCAGAAAGAAAAACATAATTTCAAAAAATACAGCAAACACAATATTCCAAAAATACCTTTCAATATTAATAACAATATTGAGTGATAAACAGCAATAATTTGCTAATTGTATCATTCACTAACTACCTCGTGACTCACTCTCTTTAGTGAAGCATATGGCAGGGTATTTATTAACTGAGTAGGTCACGAGAGTACATCTCATGTGATCGTAAATTTACATAATCGTCTGCTTCATTAGTAGTATCTGTACGTCACCACAAGGGAAGCTGGTGTCCATTTCATCATACGTACATATTTACTCAAAATACAGTTGATTAGCTAGAAGGTGAGGTAGTGTTTTAATGCAACTAAAAATTCACAAATAAACTAAAGGGTGGAAGGAAATAATAAATGAACGATAAACATAACCATAAAAAGTATGGAAGTTGCTATCTCACAAACTATAATCTTAGTTTTGTTTCTGTAGTTAAAATTGTCGTTGCAGGATAAAATATTAGCCCATAACTGATCTTTGAAACAAATTAAAAATTAACTTTCCTTTGGAATAACTTTATATGTTAAACTTCTTAATGCCACAACATATTAACGCAGTTAGAATTATTTACATTACATTCTGTTTATTTTTATTTAAAAACTGCAAATTTTTGGAATAATTACAGTTATCCTGAATATATAAAAAATCATAAAGTAATCTATCGAACATATAGTATGACATGCGGCTATTTTGTCTTTTTATGGTATGGCGAAGTTAAAATACTCCAGTATTTTCTTTGGTAACTTTTCGTTTACAAGTTTGATTGATGGACGTCATTATACAGGTAGGATTTTTATTCTAAAATGCCAAGCATAACGCTACCCCAAATGAAAATGTTTTAGAAATTCTTGATGTTAAGCGACTGGCGCCTAGAAGAAGATAAAGTCTTTTAGTGAATTCATTGTGAGGATTTAAGAGAGTTAGTCAGAATACAAGGAAAGATTGTACTGTTAAGATTCTAATCAAGTTATCAAGTTAAGCCATTGTTTTAGTATTCAAATATTATTACGTAGAAATATTAGCAGTTAGTGAGAGACCATTTTGTTATAGTATAACCTTACAGTAATATGGGAGATTGAGATTAAACGTAAACCTACTGTTGAAATTGTACTTATTTTGAGACGAATTTAATTTAATTACCTGGACGAATTTAAACTTCTAAATTTTATTATGTTTGACTGTACAGTAGAGCTACTATAATTAATTTGTTTCGTAATTCTTTAATAAGTTTTCAAATTTGTATTTCTCAACACATTTGTGAATTGTTTGCCAATTTCAAAAGAATCCCATTAAAATTCTAAAAAATAGTACTGTAATAAAAGTTACGCAGTACTATGTTATTAAAATATTTTTGTTCTATAGTTTAATCATTTATGACAAGGTCGATTTAATCCCGCTGTCAATCCAAAATCCAAACTTGTTTCGAATTACAAACGCAGCATATGGAACACATTTTGTAAAATTCGTTGAAGTGTCTATAGTTCCAGACTTTTCGGACACCCTATATGTTGCCTCTCTCTCTCTCTCTCTTTCTTACATATTTTGACAATAGATGTCACCCTTTATTGTAATGTGCGAATGAAAAACTGGTTTTTCTGACACGCAACGGTAGTCGAAAGCACTGGAGAAGTTTCGGGAAAGTGTGAATGATGAGTAGAATAAAATTAGTTAGTAAGAATATAAAGATTCTCAGAGCTCTTAAAAATTCAAAACTATGATTCTTCTCTCAGTCCTAGAAGCATCTAGCAACAGCCTACTGTATAACACTAGGTACCAGGAACAGTATTGACAGTGAAAAAATCGCCACGATTTGATAAACTATACAGTAAGTTGTGAAGGTGGTTTGGAGAAGAGATTCTAGCAAAGTAGGATTAAAAATAAGGACGATGCTCACTTTGTTTGTTCGTAGTTAAGCACAATAATGAACTAACTAATCGAAGCCCGGGTGTTTAGCGTTATAAGCTTTTAAACTTACCTCTGATCTATAAGACAATAACACCAATAACGTGATGGGAAGTTTTAGAGAGGCCTTGAAACAACATAAAGACATAAATTTAGAAACAGCCAAGAATTTGACGGAATAATTGCAGTTTTTTAAGTTCTGTCAAGCATTAAGCAAGAAAAAAAAAGTTTGTAGAAAGCAATTATTAACCAAGAGAATGTTAAGAGTGGTATTAGGATAATTATTACAATAATTTAGTGTCGCTTTTCCAGGTAGTTATAAAAGAGATATAACAAGCTAGTCTTAGGAAGGATGAAGAAGAAGAAGAGCTTGCTGAGGACGTGAAATATTTAATGGAATCGAAGAGGTGTACCCATGATCAGCTTCCTCGTGTTATTCATCATAGAGACTTAGTCATCCAACTAAACTAAAACAAGAGGTGTTTATTTGAGAGGGAAACGCAGCTAACTGTGTATTTAGACACTATCGAAGGTACTGACAGACAGCTCAGGACATTTACAAGTGTAGATTATAGTAATCCACCTTACTGACCCCCATGATTGTATAAATATGTTATAATAATTAATCCAGCAAATTCACTCTGTGTGGACGTTTGTTTGAAGTGGAAGAAGAATACTGCGCCTGGGCCTGCAAGTGGCAGAATTCTAATAAAGGGAATTAGTCATATTAAAGAGAATTGAGTTGAAGGTGTATCTTAGTCGCCATCAAAGACACTTTATCTAAGATTGCAACCAATGAAAATGTAAATTGAGACCCCGAAAGAGTGATTTTTGAAAAGTAAATGTTTCCTGGGCAAAACTATAGAAATTTTAATGATCTATCATTATAGTCTTCCAACAGTGGAAGGTTCATGAAATATTTCATTATGTAACAGAAAAATATTAATACACTAGTTGAAATAATGACTGTTGATGTCTTAAGGCTAAGGGTGATCATTTCAACTGCTGGTGACATATAGAGATGGAACTCACTATTCAAAATACCTCGGACAAACAGATAATTATTTTAATGCTGTAGGAAGTTCTTAAATTCCAGAATGTTGTTGTCTCCCACCTCCCAAACTTGATTCCTAAGTGATCTGACTGTTCTGTACTTCTAGGTAATACACATGAGACTCCTTGGCCAGCTTGTCAAGTTCGGGTAGAGTAGGTTGAACCGAAACGTTCATAAATAAGGAATATTTAGTTTCCCTTCCTTCAGCCTTGATGTACTGGGCTGACCATTTAATGTTAAAACTGTTCCAGATTATCTCTTCTGCATGTTATTTTGTCCTTGGATTGAAAAAAGTCCGTCAGGTAAAAACAAAATAATTGCCAGGGTTGTCACCAGGGTTCTGACCCACCTAGTGGAAAGTCGTACCATCACCAAGTAGTGTATTAATACTGAAGATCTTGAGCAGTGTAAGATATCCTTATGAAATCCCAATCTACCAAATAAACATTGGACTTGTCTATTCGGGCTACAGCTATGGAAGCATATCAATGCAGTTAAATCTCCAGAAATACCCGTTATTTCACCACATTAATCAAATTCACAGTAAAAAGAATTGCCACTTCACACTCGCACATGTTTTCTTAGTAAATCAGAAAGAAAATGTACAAATCCAAGAACTATACATGGGAGGAGTTACCAGTAAGGACTGCCAGACATATCAAATGGCACATAAGCTCTTCATTGTAATCCATTTCAATCATTAAATCCTTACCAGTAATTACTGTGATAAGTTCTTCGTTGTGGTCCATTTCACTCAGTAAACTGTTGCCAATAACGAGTTATAAGCTCTCTGCTGTGGTCCATTTCACTCATGTGATTCTTACCAATTACAAGAAATTTCTAGAGGCTTCACAGTCTCACTCGACTAATTAGATCAATGTGAATGTGTAAAAGTATGTTAATTTGTATTTGTCTTTGACATCTATAACAAAACATGCGCTGTTAAAAATAAAGATATGTGTTAAATTTGGTTTTGGGTATAGATATAATTAGATACACAATGGGTTATCTGTGCTCTGCCCACCACGGGTATCGAAACCCGGTTTCTAGCGTTGTAAGTCCGCAGACATACCGCTGTGCCACGTGGGGGGGGGGCAGTAATTATTCGTGAGTATTTATTTAGCACCTTAATTGATACAAGTGATTTTGATTTCATGTATTTTGACTGATTAAAGATATATTCTATTTCGGTAAAAATGCATATACTATTTTTGTTTGTTTGTTTTTTAAGTTAAGCACAAAGCTACACAATGGGCTATCTGTACTCTGCCCACTACG
>NW_013667053.1:227361-237652 GCF_000517525.1 Limulus polyphemus
TGTATTTGTCTTTGACATCTATAACAAAACATGCGCTGTTAAAAATAAAGATATGTGTTAAATTTGGTTTTGGGTATAGATATAATTAGATACACAATGGGTTATCTGTGCTCTGCCCACCACGGGTATCGAAACCCGGTTTATAGCGTTGTAAGTCCGCAGACATACCGCTGTGCTACTGGGGGGCTGCATATACTGTTTTTGATCATTCATAATTACGACTTAAAAAATCGAAAGCTAGAGAGAGAGGTATTAGAAACGAATAGGCCTAACATTTGTGATAAAAATCACAAATTTTAGGCCTGCTAATCATTCATAGATTTCTAAAAATGTATATTCCTTTCGAAGTTGTGAGCTATTTTGCTTTAGGATTGAAAAAACATTTTGTTTTTTATATTTTTTCTTGAAATAGGTGCATATTAATTTTCTACCGTATACGGAAATGTGTCGCAAGAATTCTCTTTTTGTTCAAGTCACTAAAATATTACTTGATAACTAACACGACACATATTTATTTCTATAATATCTACGGTTACGTTTATTCATTCCTTATTATAAAAGCTTTACCAGAAAGCAAAACCTTTTAGAATAATGGAACGTAGAGTTTGCTAAGCTTCTCACTCATTTGCATCCTAACTTGAGCGTTCCATCAAACGTGTGTGTGTGTGTATAACATCAGTACAGCACTTACTAATTATACACCTATATACGTTTTGAAATGTATTATCAATACGTCATTATACTGAATGAAATGGACAGTGGCGTTTTTAAGATTTTTTATTTTGGGGTTTACAGATGAGGAGATAGGGGGAGTCAAGTGTTATAAAATGCAAAAGAAATAAGTTTTTTTGCTATTAAAATGTCTGTTTATTCCTTTTATCTCTCAAAAAAAACCCAAATTACCTCAGGCTCTCTTTGCACAGCTTCACGGCGGTCTGATGCTTTTCAAACTCCCATTAACCCCATTATTGTTTGATTGGATATACTTCTTTAGTTCGAGTTACATAGTATGACTTCCTCACCCGTTCAAAAATGTTAACACTTCATGTCAGTGAGAGTCACAATGTAGGGAGAATTTTATAATCTTAAGACTAAATCCTGATATCTCAATTGAGGAAGCCTTTAAATATGTTATAACCTTATGTAGCCTCTTTGAACTCTGTCTGACAACTTTGGAAAAGGCTAAGGTCTGTGTTTTGCTATACTGTAGTGAATAAAGCATCATTAAATCCACATTGCCTACCCCATGTGTACTAAGTTATGCCATCTATTTTCCATTTATATAATGTAAGAATTATTTTTGTAAGTTTTATTTTCAAATCAGTGGAAACTGTAAAAAAAGTTCTGAATAATTTGGCTTTAACTATTTTTACAGGTAACTGGAAGGGTTGACTGTCCAATAATATACACAATAGTTCTGTATTGGGACAGTTTATTCTCATGAATAATTTCACACTTCTGAGTTAACCAAGTTTATGTTATTCTTACTACATATATTTTTCTCACCCTTGTGGTATCTTCTTAAGACACCTTAAATTCATGTCTGATCTCTTACCAGTTTGTGTGCGGGTGAGTCAAAGAATGGTGTGTACAATGAAATCAATTTGTGAATATAAGATCTAATTGTTGTCATGGTTAATAGTCTATACGATACCTAAATCTAATTATTAATTAGTTACTTTTTTATCACTAGATGCTCTTACGTTTCGGCTGTTAGTTTGTTGACGTATAGCACACCAGCTTTTCCATAAACAAAGACCCAAGAACGAATTCCGGCTTATAATTACCACAAACAGTCCTTCTCAGGACTTCCCTAAAGTCGTCAGAAGATTAGCGACCGAAATGTAGTAAACTAAATAGACGTTCTTAATAAAAATAGTAACTAATTAATAATTAGGCTTAAGTGATCGTAGAGGCTACTAACCTAGGTCTTGACATGTCCTAGTGTTTAGAGTGCTGGCCTCGTAATCTGAGAGTCTCGGGACTCAAATCTGTTACCGAACACGTTCGCGCTTTCATCCGTGGGGTCGTAATAATGTAACGGTCAATCCCACTATTCGTTGGTAAATAATAGCCAAAGTGTTGGTGGTGGATGATGTTGACTAGCTGCCTTCCTTCTAGTCTATCACTTCAAAATTAGGGACGGCTAGCGCAGATACCCCTTGATTAATTTGGACGAAATTCAATAAAACAAACATACAGTATTAACCATGACTGATATCCGATCTCCATATTCTTACTAGATACATGAGATGTAATCTTTGAAACTCCAGCGATATGTATCTGGTAAATCTCAGTGTGTGTGTGGATTTTGTTGTCGTTGTTGTTTTGTTTTTACTTCAGAATTTTTCCACAATGGCCAGTCTTATATAAGTGAAAATTAGTGAAAACCACGCTTGGTTGTAAATGTTTGAAATTTTTTGGTTGTATTTGCTAAAGAGATGGTGATAATTATAGAACAGTAGCTGTAGACTTTCAGAAACTTATCTTTTTTCTTCCAATTCGTTTATTTGCGTCTTTCGCTGGCTCATTATTCACATTCTCTAAGATTTCTGGTTAACGCAACTCGATCGGTTCTGTAATTTGGCTTATTGTGGGCAGGGCCGGTGAAGGCTTAACTGGAGCCATTGCTAGAAATTAAGTCTGTATCTCTACTCACATTGAAGCCCCCCGAGTACTTGGCGCATTAAGCAGTCGCATATATTCTGGACACTTAAGTTTACGACCTCCACTTCTACGTGAGATTGAGTATACAAATTAGAACAATCTATGGTATTACACATCCAAGCGATTTCCCACAGTTAGTCTTAGAGTTAAGTATAAGCAATGTCACGTGACTACGCTGGACACTTGCGTTTACGACCTCCACTTCTACGTGAGATTGAGTATACAAATTAGAACAATCTATGGTATTACACATCCAAGCGATTTCCCACAGTTAGTCTTAGAGTTAAGTATAAGCGGTAGTCACGTGACATTACTAATCAACAAAAATAATTCCTAATCGAACCTGACATAATTTAACCATGGCGGTACTTTATAAGTTGTATATTTAAAATTATGTTTTCAAATTTCGACATGTGATTTTATGATTCGTATCTACAAGTATAGTGTGGACGACTTTCCAAAGGTTGGCGGTCAGTAACATGTATTTTGTTTTCTATTTAAGTTGAACAGACCAATGGGAAACCTGCATACAGTGCTGTAGCTAAGTGTTTTGTTTCTTGTTTCTCTTACATTCACATGTCATCCATCCCCGATTAACTTATAACTTTGCAGAGCATGGAACTTGACATATTGTGATTTTGAAAAAAAAAAAAATCGATCTCACGATTGTATACATTATATTAGAAACGTCCAAATTAGTTTTAATTTTCCTTGTTTGTTAAAATATTTTATGCTGATGGTACTGATAATTTATCTGTTTTCGATATTCGCACAAAGCTACGCAGGAAACATATCTGCGCTAGCCATCCCTAATTTTGAACTCGGACAAAAGCACCACCACCAACTTTTGGGAGCACGATTTTGCGGCAACTGAATGCTAAACACTTGACCACGCCCAACCCTACAAACAGAAAAAGAATGTTTTCTATTTTCATCATCTCTGAAGACGAATATGTATTTACAGCATGAAATTTTAACAGCTGAGAGAAAGAATACTCCAAGAACATTGCATGATGTAGCAATTACAATTTTAATGGAATAGTGATTTTTTACAGAGAAGAAGCTGCTTGTGTTAATAACATATCGGTTTGAACACTTAAATATATCGAACACGTCAAAGTTAGCTTTATGTACATTGAAAAAATAATTAAATTTAACCTAAAATATTATTCATGGATTTCAGATATATATATATTATTGATAGATAATCACAGAATTCCTTAATAGTTTCAACACCACTGTATGCAATCAAAACTATGTGACAAAATAACGACAACATAGACTCGTTAAGGATGAATGAAAAAAAAGGCAATGAAAATGCTGAAAGGCATGGTTGACATGCAAAACATAAAAAAAAAACTTTGTATAAAATAAAAACAACAGCAGTACTATTAGAAAACAATGAAGAGGTAAATACAGATGACTCATCTGTGACGTCAAAACACAGAAAATGTATATAAGTCAAACGTGTATATAAATTAACACGGCAGCTCATGTCTACAAACAAGCTATACATTTTGTAGGAATTATAGCACATACTAAAGGGCACTTAAAATGAAATTAGTAGTCAACCAGTCAATCGAGAAACATTTTAAACAATAAAACGAACACATTTTCTACCAGTTATGCCTTTTTTTTTATAGTTTGGAGAATAGCAATTAATGTCTTCAATAGTCAAACATAAAAACTTCACTTCATTATTACTGCTTTTTAAAACTAGTACGATTTTATTCTTTAAAATATGAAAAACAATTTGAAAGGTCTTTCTAACACAAAGCATCAGTAACGAAACATCTTTAAAGACTCATTGTAAACATAATGCTTTATACATCAGATTGCAGGCACGAAAGATACAGAAAAGTTAGTTATGCATGTTGCGCCCTCTACTAATAGACGTTTGTGACGATACTCCATCCAGACTTTTTTTTTTCTTTCACAGTTGAGAACGTTACAGCTACAGCAGCGACATTAACAGCGAAGTTTTATACGGTCCTTAATTAAAAGCCATCTAAACATAAGTTTAACAGATACTGAGCCTATATTAATGTTTACAGTCTGGAAAGTTTTCGGTTTATCTACGATGTTTTGTAGCTAAAAACACAAAAGTAATTTTGTTAGCAAGACTGAAACATGGAAATGATACCACAAGCTAGATATAAAATAATTTCATAAATTATAAAGCAACTAAGACGTAACTTCATTAACGATGACTGAGAAACTGCGCGTTTAATTAAAAATTAAGCTAGACTTCAGGATGTATTACTTCCGTTTCTTCACCAACGCAAGATCGGAAGCGTACGCTAAATAGCATAGTGCTCAACAGCTAATAAGCAAACCCATACTCCAAATAACAAAGTAACAGAAAGTGGAGTGAATGGTAGTGTTACGTATTATGCACAATGTATTTAGCGCACGTGCACGAGACATGGAACAAGAAGACAGCAAAGTATATTTCATGTACTAATAAAAACATATGCATAAAAAATTTCACTACGTAAAATGGAAATAGCTTATTACGATTTAAAAGTAAATGGTTGAAAAGAAAAATAATTGAAATAAAAACGACAACAACAAAAAAGTCTCGGTAGTTCACTCACATTCATGTGTTGGACACCGATGATGATGGGATTTTAAAAACCTAGTTTTAAACATAAGAATTCCTGTCTACACGTGTACGCAGTTTTATCAACGTGGCACGTGAATTGTGCTTTCAAAAATTAATATGTTTATAACAGACACATATTCAAATCGGGTTGCACATCTAAACCGTAATGTTTTATTTGTTGAAATTATGTTTGTAAACATGCTCATCTAGAATCATTTGGTATACGATAGGGAACCTTTGGATCGCTGGGGTTGATGGCATGTGTGTGTGTTTGGGGAGGGGGGGGGGCCTTCTTACCAGACCGCTCCAACCAAAACTAATGATCTGAGGAAGGAACACAATTGTGAATTTACTTAACTTAACAATTTGAAACTTCCCTATTATTCTGTATCAAAGATAATGCGAATACTATGAACATAAAGTTTTTCATTATAATCTACTATTATTTCAGTGTTTTGGAATTATTAGATTACTATTTGTTCTATAATGTGTAACAGTTTTTAGTGGTCCACATTTTTCTACTATATATATACACTGTTTTCTGTAAAAAGTACGCAAAAAACTTGAAATTAACGTATTACAAACGTTATTGACACAAACAACCACTTAATATGGATAATAATACTGAAGGAACGAGTGCGTCTTTATTACGGAACTTGAAATACAAAATTAGCATACGAAAAGCAAACCTAACTTTATAAGTTATTATCACGAAGTATTGCGTTCGATTTTTTTTTCATATGTGTTTGTGTGTGTGCACGCGCACTTGTAAAAACTGAAAACCAAACAAAATTTCTAACGTCCATCATGTTCTGTGAGGAACATTTTTATGTTTTTATTTTGCAAGATCCACTAGTTATACCTTAATGTAAAAGAGTACTGAACTCTAACACCTGTGTTCCACCGAAATTACTTCAAAAAAATTCTGTTCCAGTATAGAATGTGTCACACCTATAGACAAATACGTAGTAAGGGGGGGGGCGAATGATAGAATGTGTCACACCTATAGACAAATACGTAGTAAGGGGGGCGAATGTTACGGAATGGTAATTTTATGTACATGATATTTTAAGTTATTTGGTAAGTTATTGAGCAAGAAGAGCCGCTGCCACGTTCCAACGGTAATTGAAATCAATACTTTTTTTCTGATTTAGGTGAAAAAAGTGTGAGATTGGACAATACAATTATAACAAACTGCTCCACAGACCGCAGACACTTAAGGGACAAACAATTACACGTATTCATCATACACATATATTAACCGACCTGTGATTTTAAAAAGATAGTATTATTATTATTAGTGTACATCTTATTTCGAGCTATTATGAAGAACTGTGACCTGTGTACTCTTTTGTAACAGCCTGAGATTAACATATATTATTTTCTGTAACCATATGTTGTTACCCATTGCGTTTAAGAACGATATATCAAGCCTAACGTAATACTGAAAAACGATATATTTATTTGATGGAAATTATGTGGAATATTAGAAAAAACATAAGAGTATAAAAACAGGTATGAGGTCATTTTTAATACATTTAATAAAAATATTAATGTAGTTATGTCACTTGCACGAAGACTGGATCAGCGTGATTACACAGTGAAAACATAACCCTTTTAGTTATATATATACACGTTAAACTCACGGTGTGAATATATCTAGGATAACAGCGAAGCAAGAGATAAGTCACTTGCACGAAGACTGGATCAGCGTGATTACACAGTGAAAACATAACCCTTTTAGTTATATATATATATATACACGTTAAACTCACGGTGTGAATATATCTAGGATAACAGCGAAGCAAGAGATAAGTCACTTGCAAATTTGCTTTTGCTACATATTTATTTTTAAGGAGGAGTAAAAAATATATATATATATATTGGAAATAACATTTTTTATATATTTTTTATGGTAAAAAGTAATTGGTATTAAATATGTCCTTAACATTAACGTGTTATTCTGAGCATAAACATCAAGGTACAGATGGGTCACATAGGTGACTTAACTACGTGTTTAAATTCAGCATTCACCCCTTACATCCACGAATAAATTGTCACATGAGAAACATCTAATAGTTAATGTAATCGGAAGCTAAATTAAACGACAAGGGCACATCTCAAAAGTTCTCCAATAATGTTTCCTAACTCAGGTCTTCTGCACGTGTCCTAGAAATGGAGCCAGAAGTCCAGAAATTTGTGCAGTTTCATATGTTTTCATGATTTGCTCGTTACGCTTTCAAACAATCTTAGATATGCCTTCAATGTTCTTTTACTTTACGACCACACTTAAAGACAAATAGATACACTTCAAGTTGTATTATTTACATAAATTTATGTACCACTGTAGCACAATATGAAACGCCAACACAAACAATTCTGCTTACCACAAAATACCTTGTAAAGTAAGCTTGTCTTTAGTCCTCCTCAAACATTAACATTCTATTAAACTATAGCCAACTACTATAAACAAGTTTTAAACTTATTCAAAAAGCACCTATTAAGCTCTTATTAATGTTCGTAAACCTACAACAAATGATAATACAGACATACAACAATACGATGAAATCCCAATGAATTGTTTATAAACTTCGCATTTTCGTTGGCAAAACCCAAACTTTCAAATACCCAAATAAAGAGAGAAAAATAAAACATTTTTATCACGAATACATCACATGATGATAGTCGCCATCGTTCACTCAAGTCATCCCAGCCATACTTGATGAACATGCAAGTCGATACCATAGACAAGAAGTGGCATTTTTATGATATATTTTTCATACTATACCAATACATCACGTGTTTGTTGAAAAATAAAATAATTAGTTTGAGTGAATCTACACCTAATGTTGACTACTACCATCAACATTTCTACGTCGTTAAAATCCGCTCAATTATGATGTCACAAATAGTGATGGAATCAATATTCTTTTGTTTATTAATAATTACCTTCACACATTGTTTCCTAGAAACATAAGTTATGTCATAAATAAACTTAAATATTTCCCTTTCTTTACTATGAACCGTCAGTTGTTGTCAAGATTCGCCAGTCAACAATTCAACCTGGACATCACAGCAAACAGCAGAACTGGCTCCCATCAAAATGTTTAATACAGCCTCCTGACTCACTCGAGCCGCTGGAGTTTCTTCTCGACTTATCTTCATTTTTCCTATTTTCCATGAAACAACAGTCACTGACACAGTTTTCCTGAAATATATGTATATGTTCAGTTGCCATATGAATTTTAATGTAAATATTTGAAAACTTGAAAGGGGAAGAAAGCTAGTATGTTATTTATTTCGGGCAGCGAAGTAGTTTTAACGATAGGCTTCTCCTTGAAAGTTTTGTTTGTTTGTTTTTAATTATGCACAAAGCTACACAAGGGCTATCTGTGCTCTGCCCACCACGGGTATCGAAACCCGGTTTCTAGCGTTGTAAGTTCGCAGACATACCGCTGTGCCACTGGGGGGCCAGAGCTCAGGAACATTCCACACTGTACTAGATATTATGATACAATAATAGTCAATCAAAACATGACGCAATAATATAACAATCACCAGTTACATAACTAATGTTGATTTTTCAACTTAAAAACAACCATATCCTTACTTGCTAAAGTATTTTTCAAAACGTTTTTGAGTGGGCTATAAGTGACATAGATCATTGGTCATGTATGAATTGGAATTTATGATAGTCTGGCTATTCATCCTGTACACCCACTTATACATATATAGTGCATACTACCACTGTATTTTTTTTTTTGAGAAGAAGGAAAACGTTTTTTTTTTTCTGGGAATTCACCCCAATGCATTATCCTTCTAACATCAGAAGTTGACCTTGACATCTGAAGCAACTGCCATAATTTCCAGATTATTCCTGTATGATCCATTTCTTGCGTTAAAGAAAGTACTTTTTGAAGAACTTTTCACAAAATTGTGAAGTAACTCTGAATTTTAGTAAATTGGCCAGTATTTTATAAAGACGCTGTGTGCTGTAATGTATTATACCATCCATGTAGGCAGGTTTGGATTTGTCATTATTTTTGTATAACTTGTGGAATTTCGGTATAAAAGTGTAACAGTGTGTAAGCTTGCATTTCTTGATTGTCAAATTATGTATTTTTCCTCAACAAATTCAGCTTCTTGGTGTGCTAAGCACAATAATTTTTTCTTCTTCTTTTCCACAGACTTAAATAATCTCGAGTAGACTGTAATCTCATGTCTAAAAGTGAAAAAAATCTCAACCCATACGCACTGTAGCTGATGAAATTTGTACAGTATAGTGCAGAGGTTCATTATAACTGATATTATGTGAATCATTGTTGTGGCTAATAGCGTGTAAGATTAACCTTTTTAATGACTGATTAAGTGTTACATTAATAGTTGCTTAATCAGATATGTAGCCAGAAAAACGACTGGATTTTGTTTATCGCAACTTTATCATGAGTATTTAACGAGAATTAGGTCGTCAAAAAATTAATGTCGATTTTTTTAAGATGAAAAACTCGATCTTATATATCAAAACAAAACATTTATTAAATGAAATAGTCTCTATTCTTATCGATGGTGCTTTACCATCTTACAATCAGGTTGTTAATGCTCTGATTAAAGAAATCACTTGGCTTTGAAGCAAAAAACATGTTGTTGTCCTCTTTAACACCTTCCATACTTGTATACGTTTTCTTATTAAGATGGTGTTACAGCGAACGAAAAACACGGTAATCTGATGGTGCCATATCTGGAGAATATGGGGGGGGGGGGACTTCCCAACCCAACTCCATAATATTGTGTTGCATCAAACGTACCATATGTGGACGTGCATTGTTGTGGAGAAGAACACCTTTCCTATTGACGAGTGAAGGGCGTTTCTGATGAAGGGCTTGATTTAAACGTCCCAGTTGCTGACTGTTGATCTCTGCATTGACAGTTCGCTGTGGATTGAGGAGTACGAAATGAATTACTCCTTTGATGTCCCACCAATTGCAAAGCATCACTTTCTGCAGATGGAGTCCAGGTTTT